>NW_017275610.1:237618-332921 GCF_001594065.2 Cyphomyrmex costatus | reverse complement strand
CTCTCTCTCTCTCTCTCTCTCTCTCTCTCTCTCTCTCTCTCCCTCCGTCTCGTTCTCTTTTAGCAAACTCTCGTGCGCATGATGAGAAGAGAATTATCGATCGCAGGGATCGACAGATCGACACGCATCCAACGAGCGCACGTGATAAGAGACACGATCGGTGACTTAACATTTACGCTTCGGCGTACACATAAACAAAGAACGACGAAACGTAAACAAGCGCGAGATGCGTATAATGGATGTTTAGAGAAATGTAATTATGTTTGCGTCGTAATTATGCTTCCACATAGAGACCGAGAGGCACGTTTCGCACAAATGTGTCGAAATTATACAATTTGCGATACACTCGCAACTATTTCAATATACTTATATATACTCGTAGGAATAAAGTTATACACGGACACTCGCAGAAGTATAATTACGTATTTATGCCTCCGCATAAATACGTAATTACGTACGCGATGTAATTACGTCTCGTATCAGGCTGTATCTTCGCAGAGGTGTAAAAGTAATCACATTTGCCGTCATCGATTTTAGATAACTACCAGATCGCACGCGTAACTGTCGCGTTCTTATGTGTTACAGTGGGTCGCTACGACATTTTCAATTCGACCGATGTAGAAAAAAGAAACCACGGCGAGATTCTCGGAGTAATTACGAAAGCGTTCATCGGAACAGCCGTCGAGTCGCGCGTGTGTGGGTAGCCGTGTTCACGCGTAAATGCTAATGCGTGAAACGAGCGGAGGCGTGTAGAAGGAACGGGACGATGAGGAATGTGCATCCTTCAACGACTCGAACGTCCACGCCTGTCGCGACCGCATTGATCAGCAAGCGCGTTAATCGCGATGCGTTAACGCCTTAATTGATCGCTCGTGATATATCGGTCGCCTCCTTTGCCAACTTCAGGACAATCTGCGAGGTATACATGGTGCGTTTCTGATAAGGTCCGCTCAATGGATTGCTTGATAAACTCGGGAAAATCTTTCCTTACGTGTACAGAGATTTTTTTCTCCAATTGTTTTAGCAAGCAATACCTTAAATATGAGACCATAATAAATTTCTTTTTTTTTATTTTGAATGAATCTTTTTAGTTTTATGAAATATCAATTAAGGAATCGCAGGTATAAAATTTTTAGTTAAAAAACTGCGTAAAGAGAGTTTATATATTTACAGTAATATCTTAAGAAGGTAATTTATCAGTGTTCATGACTGATTAAGAAATATTCAACGCTTTTATAGTACTTCTAAGAGAAATATTCAATATTCTTATTTATAAATTAAAAATATAATACAATATAATAATCATATAATAATAAAAATAACAAAAATATAATATAATGTAGAAATTATAATTATAATAATATAATAAAAAAGAGAGACGTTTGGGTATCCCTGATCTAGCATTATTATATTCATAATCTGTCAAGTTGCAATTTGTGTAACCACAGATCGCTCCCGATAAATTAAAGAGTCAAAATTTAAATACTTTCTAAATATATGTATAATTTAATATCTTGAAGTTATGTTCCTATTGGAGCAACACAACGAAAACCTTTTTGTTGATATTACATGTTTCTTAAAAAAGTTGCCGATTATTGCCGCAAGTTTCTTGATTTATGCTTACGTTTATTGTATTTTCAATTAAAGAGACATAAATATTTAAAAAAAATAAGAAACACGCATCAATAAGTCGCAACAGGAACAAAACTTCCTTCAGTCTAAGCAGTTAGTTGCTCAGTACTCAGTGTAGCTGTCACATGTAACAGTCTCTAATGAGGTTTCTATAATAAGCCGTTAGTCACTACTCATATCACACTAGTAAGTCAAAATTATAAGATAAGTCATAAATCTTAGAAAGTTGCATCCAGAATAAGTCGTATTAGATCGTTCAGTTTTGAAGTTATGTTAATCAGTTCTGATCAATTCTCTCGATAGCAGACACATACCTATTGCTGTTTGATCGGTCAGTCATAATCTAAGTTTCAAATCATAAAAAAATGAGACTTGTGACCATCTACATACATTTATTGATTGTAAACAAGATATTCCTTCAGGTTTACGTATTACTTGTTTAAAAAGTGACAAAATTAATAATTTTTTTAGGAGATTATTTTAAAAATCCTTCATGTGTGGGAAAAGTTATTTTACTACAAAGGTAGGTAAGGAGCTTTTTGTATAAAGTAACATCGGGATAAAAAAAACATAAAAACGACAGAAATGCCTATATCAACTCTGATACTGACGACACGTCTAATCCAATCTTTCTTGCGAAAGAAACCGATTTCTTAAACAAGCGCATGTTTCATAGCGCACCGTGAATCATCGATCTGTTCTAGCCGCCGAATGAAGCGATAAACCTACGGGGCGCCTCAAGGCATCCTCGAGTCTCGCGATCGCGTTTCCGCTCCGTGGAAGGATGAAGACGTCGTCCCGGTTGGGGCACTGGGGATTCCACACGACGTCCCTGGGTCTGGCTGGCTGGCGCGGCCCCGCTGGGTGGGTACGCGAAAGATAGAATCAGTAGCTGGAGCTAGTTAGACGATAGCATCGGCGAGCCGCGAAGCGAGGATATACGAACGGCGGGCGGTGGGTGCGAAGGGGGCTAGAAAGAGGAAGCGAGAGAGAGAAAGAGGAGAGAACGCAGGAGGGAGGGCGAGGGGAGGGACGCGCGAGAGCGCGATCACTGATAAGAGCCGCCGCGGCGCGCGGCCGATAACGCTCCCTTATCTCTATCCAGTGGCGCCGCAACTCCCAAGGCTCTCCAGCGAGGCTCTCGCACATATTCCGCGGTCTCGGCTCCTCGGAATCTCCCCGCGACTTCCTATTCTCTCGCCCTCTCTCCTCGCGCCTCGTCCTTCTGATATTCTGATATTGCGTCTTTTACATCTACAGTTTCGCTCTTTAACTTCGTTCCCTCCGCCTCGAAAACGATCATTCGAAAAATATGGAGAGCCCACGCATGGTACAGGGATTTATATGTTCACCTTGAATGCAACTTCGCGTTCGAGGCAAACGTTCTTACTTCTTCGCAATGAATCTTTGATTTCGATCGAAGATGAGAGCGATTTTAACGAAGCGCAATCTATGCTTTTGTTGAGGATTTCTACGAAACGCGTATCAGGAATTTATTATTAAAAATTATATTATTAACGTAAATGTATAACAACGTAGAACATATATTTTTATGACGTTAAAGGAACATGCGAGTGTCCTTGGGAGATCCACTAATAACAAAGTGTTTTGTTGTCAGTTACAAAAATTAAAAAAATTTTAATCATATAAAAAAGTTGCAACACTTGAACGTAGCATAAATATATATCAACAAATATGTAAAAAATAAGATTGCAAAACTTATTTTTTAATAAAATTATTTCAAATCACTATACAACTTAAAAATTAGGAAATATATCCCGAGATCTATGTGTTAATTTTGGCAAGATCAATTTTTATCGAAATCATATTAAGAAGTACCTTTTAATGCTTATTAAATTAAAAATCAATATGATATAAAAGCAAGGATAAGATATATTTTAGTCGATGGCTTCATTTTCGTGCTCAAGTGTTCGATACCACATTTTAGTCAGACAAGCGAATTAACCTTCCGTCTGCAATCATACTTTTATTCCCTCCTATCAACTGTAACCTGGGTGATTTTGTCCGGTCTAAATTCTTTTACTGTTCTAGGCTCTTAAAAAATTCAAGGTTACTTTTCAACATCTCTTCGGAAAGAGAACTCCAACAAACCGAGACGCGTACCAGGTGACAACGGAGTGCGATCGTCAATAAATCCTTATCAGACCGATACTTTCGATCGATACGCCTCCCTCTGACGGACACAGTGGGTCCATCAGTTTCGAAAAGTAACCATCGAATCGCTCGTGAAGTCGTCGATGTAACACCATGGCATACCGTAAAGAAGGAAATAAAGAAGATGGTGAAGAGGTGATTGAGATAAAAGGAGGAGAGGAAGGGGAAGAAAGGCCGCTACTTCATGTGTTATCGCGAGGATATCGAAGTGTATGTATAAACTAGGACACCGTCGCGTCTGCTCGCTGATACGGCACAGTGACGCGGGAGGACGAGAGGAGGAGGAGGAGGTGATGGTGGTACGGGCGAGGCGGAGGGAACAGAGATTCACCGGGCGATAAGGGGATAGGATGCTAGATTCCCGCGAGAGATAAGATCGCAGCCGTTAGATAAGAGAGGCTACCTCGACTGCGTACAACTCATCCGGTTTGCTTTTTCCTTCTTCCCCTTCGCTCTCCTGCCCCCCTCCGCTCTCTCGCCCCCTTTGTTCACCACTCTTTCAGTTTCGCCGTTTCTCTCCTTCTCTGTCGCGCTAACAAATTGCCGAACGTCTCGCGAGCGAACGTTATTGTCCTCCCCTTCTCCCTCTTTCTCTTCCTCGTAGAGCGAAAGGAGAAAGAGAGACACCGAGATAGATGAAGGGATAAAATTATTGCGGAGGACGGAAGAGAAACGGAAATGGAGAACGCTGAGAGATAAGACCCGTCGTGAGATAAATCCGTTATCGATATCGCCTCTGATTAGGAGACGGTGATCTTGCAGCGATAATGTCCAGTTAATCTTGGGGCAATACGAAGGGATGATTTCCGGGGTTGCTGGTTATTGCCCTGGATTTCCAGTAGGATATTCGCAGACTTCGTGTATTTATAGATGTTATGGTCGCGTTTCATGTTCGCTCGTATTACAATACACAGAAGAAGCGATCATGGTTTAAACATCTAGTCGATGCCAGAAAACAATACGGTCGATGCCACAAAATGCCTTAAGCCCGTATCGCACGCATTGAAAATTGAGGATTGCAAATTGGAGATTGAAATTCAGCCAATCAGAACAAAACGGATTAAAATAAATATTATCTGGTCAAATTTTAATCTCTAATTCACAATCTGTGTAGTGTGATACGGGATTTAGATATACTGTGTTTTTAATCCTCCGAAGCTGATGTGTCCAAATGTAACACAGATACTGATAATACTGATACTGAATCTGTAAGACCCATTTTTATTAACTAAAAGCATTAATTAATTTTATAGAATTAAAATGACATAATTGTGTGTAATAATTCGTATGATAAAAAAATGAATACAAAATAAAGTATGATCATACAATTTCAAACATGGTACAATTCTGAATAAAATATTATTGATACGAAATCCAATTTTCGACGTTCGATTTCCTGTTTAGTACCTTTCAATATTCTTCACAGGGGAGAGGGTTACCAAATTTGAACCTCAAAAATTGGATTCAAATTTTATTTTGTTCGGAATTGTACCGTCTTATCCTATATTTTAATAAAAATGTAACATGAAGAAAATTGAAAAGTTGATACTTCAGACAGAGATTTATAACTCAGTAGATCCAATAGAAACACGTCAGGAGCTCCGAAAGGTCATGTATTGCCAATTACTTTTCATATTTCTTAAAGAGAAAGAAAATTATCACTAAATGTGTTACGTGCATTTAAAAGAAATGTGTTGTACTTGCGATAACACAAATGTCACATCAATATTTTAATAATCGTTGCTATTGATATCTTCGATTTACATAGAAATGAGTCTATAAAGAGGTGACTCGTAAAGAAGTGTAAAGACGCCTCAATGATATCAGTCGATTAATGTAAACCAGATACATAATTAGTAACCGGTTGTGTAGATTTACATCTTTGAATTCAAATTATACCTAAAATTAAACCGGTCGCTCTCGGTATTATAATTTCCATTATAGATACTCATTCCTGAAGAAACACACGAATTCATAGACCGAACATACAATCAGCGGCCGAGCAATCTATTACAGATCCGTATCACCGAATTCTAATCCGCGCTAATTTCCATCAAGAGATATATTCCTATGGCCATATGAATTCTCGGGGACCGAGTGCATACGTTTCGGTGTTTAGTTATACATTACAGATCTCTATCTACCGAATTCTAATTGTCCCTAGAATTGGACCAACTGGTCCTACCTGATCCCGTGTTGCTTTTCATCACGGTGGACATGCTCATCGCCTCCAGAACCGGTTTTATCAATTTAATATAAATTTTCTTTGTAGATAAAACCAAACTGATGTTACGTGACTTTTCAGACAGAGTAAACCGTGTTAAATAATTCGTTACGAATTTACACCTCAAAACATTAAATTGGACCTAATCACTAAAATTATCATGGCTGCGATTGATTGCACCTTATCGTGAAATAACTTTCCACCTCCTTCATCAGGATGCCGGCTCTACACCTGTCCGTATTCCATGACTATCACCTTGAAAATTCTAATCGCTCCGAAAACTGCCCGCCATAGCGCAACCTTGCCCAGTACGAGTTCTAATCGGCCTGAAATTGGTCCGACCTGGTTCCCGGCGCGAATTTCCGGTTGAGGGTGGGTAGATGCTTTCGATTTTCGAGAATGGCAACGGTACGGAACATAGAGAGAGAGAGAGAGAGAGAGAGAGAAAGAGAGAAAGGAGGGGGCGGAGGCATCAGCGGAAGTGGGACACGGCGCTCTGGTGTCACCGGGCGCGGGCTAGTGACACAATGAGGATGACGAGGATACGAGACCAGTCCGCGAGACGGAGAGGGAGCGAGGTGACTTTATCTGGCGCACTGACGCATCATGACGAGCCATGACGTTCAGCGACGGCGGCAGTACGAGATAGTATGTGAGTCACACGCCGAATGAGAGTGTGCGAGAGAATGACGATAGTAGAACGCGGGGGGGGAGAAGAGGAGGAGGAGACGGAGGAGACGAGAAGATCGTTATCGACACTTTCCTGTGTCCTGCCACGTTCTGAGAAGAGCCACGTTCGAGCTGTATGAGGAAACGCCGGTCATGAATTATTCATGGCCGTCGCCGAACCTCGCCGAAGCCGCCGCAGTCTCGTCTTGCAGTCGGCCATTTTGCGTTATCCAGCGGCGCGCTAAGTTCCGGACGGGTTTGCTGCGCTAAACAGGAAAGAAAGAAAGAAGACCGTGTGGGGGTGGAGGGGAAGAAGGACGTAATCACAACGCAGACAATCGTATCGGTTCGTCGCGGCGGTGAGGTCAAGTCCGGAGATTATCGGCGCGTTCTTTCGACTTTGCAGCCGTAAACTTTGAAAGTGAACTCGTAAACGCTACAGAAGCTTGTTTGGTACCGCAACGTGTTTGCATCGTGATTATATAAAGTGCTATCGGCAACCTGTTAGGAATACATACTTCGTAAGTTTAAAAAAAAATCGCCTGAGCCTGTTAGATTAAAAAGACGAGATCTTTCACATCATTATAGAATAAAAATCTTATGTTTGAAAAAAATGCTATTAAATTGACTAAATGGAGTTTGCTACCAAGTATATTATACCTGTTTTGACGTGTGTATCCTTCTCGATACCATATAATAAGATTTATGTAGAGTTACCAAAGTTGAACTTCAAAATTGAATTTAAATTTTATTTTGATCAAAATTGCATCATAATCATGTTCGAAATTGTACTTTGTCTTAAACTAATTAGTATATAGTAATCTATTAGGTATTAGAATCAAACTTGTACCTCGAAATTGGGTTTAGATCTTATTTCATTCAGAATTGTACCATATTCGAAACTGTACCATTTTATCCTAAGATGTATTAACATAAGAAAGCTACTTTTATAAATTCCGCGACAAGTTTTTAAAAACTCCGATCTCTTCCGCGTTGTCCGGAAGGACCCAAAGCCCCCAATTAAAATCTGCTTTCGAGACATCTACTGTGAGAAACAAAACGTATACAGCATTGTCTCTTTGCACCCTACAAGGCAATTTTGGTCCATGCTACAGGAAAAGGTGAGAGGGGGAGGAGCGAATAAGAGATAGGGAAGGACGAGTACGTTAGTTATCTTCCGGCCGTCAAAACGGCGCAAAGTTGTGTCTGGGGGGGGGGTTGCGGCCAGGGGGAGGCGGGGGCGGACAGAGACGTATCTCGGTCGCAGCAGCAGGTTGCTGAAGAGACTCGCTGGCACAGATACCGACTCCTCAATGTCATAAGATAGCAGAGACACTCGCTCCGCGTCCGTCGCGACACCAGAAGAACGCGCGCGCGTACGCAAATGGGGTATTGCACCTCGCACGAGACCGAGTCTCGACAGTGCACGGGGTCGTCACCCACGTGACATCCTTCGGGGGCCGTCGTCCTACCATTAAGACTCCCCCTTAACTCAAGTGTGCGCCGTTCGAGGATCGAGGCTTTAATCGCGGTCGCGTCAGATGGGATTAGAAATGCAAATTAAATTTGAATAACTTATAAACGATATGCAAATAAAACTCGATACATAATTTAAGGCGAAGAAGTTTATAAGAACGGCCAACTTTGACATGCATTCTAAGGCTAACATTTTAACTCAATTTTATTTTGAGTATTCCTCTCCGGGATACTTGGCTTCAATCATGCTGCGTGATTGGGTTAGGTATGTAACTTTTAAGTAACATACATATATATATATATATGTATATAATAAAATAGTGAAAAATATAGTTTACTATGGAAAGATGTATAACGCTTGTTTCAACTTTTCAATATTTTTATGCTCTATATGAACGTATATCATTTAAATATAATCTCTTAAAATATACAGAGAAAGAGAGAGAGAGAGAGAGAGAAATTTTTGGCTTTTGTGATTACAATATTGCGTGATAAAATAATTATAGAACAACCTTATAAAAAATGACTACCTATAATTATAGTTAAATTATAATCGTTATAATAGTAACAAAATTTAGTAACTTTTTATGTCAACTACATTTTTATCGATAGATCTGTACATATAATTATTATATACACTATTATTATAACTAATTACCAACATTACTTACAATAATGACTACAATTATAGTAATGTATAATTATTATTATTATGACTGACATTACGGCAGTAATATCTATAAAACAACACTTTATCATGTAATTATTATAGTCACAAATAGCAAAAACCCCTCTCATTGTCAGTATCAATTTCTTTTTCCTTAAAGCGGATTTGCGCGCTCGTGTTCCGAGGGGAATGTCCCGGACCTGTGTGTGTGTGTGTGTGTATGCCACAGTCCCTTCGCACATTCGCCTCTCCATTTCCGATAACGCGAAGGCTGAATGCGTCGAAGAATTAATGGTACATCCCGACGACCGGCGCATGGACGAACCGAGGAGCGAGCTGCGTTTCGATGAATTTCGGCGTGCTGTTGCAAGCCCAGAGAGATTACAAGCGCTGCGTTTGTGACGCATGTCGGCGGGTACGAAGGTCGATTCGGAAATAATTTTATCTCGCGGCGTAATCTGCGCGAGAGAGGCGGTTGAGCAAGAGAGCCACGAGTGGTGCACGAATTGTGCCGACCGATTAAAAATGACAGGTCGACACGTGTTGTGTAAACAGTCGCGTGCAATTTTTCGCGATGTTTCTTGATATCCTTACAAACGCGGTTTATAGACATCTGCGGATGACAATTGAAAAACTTAAGAGTAACGATTATCAAAGAAAATGACAAATTCTTGACTGCGTTGCGAGAAACACCATCTTATTTTATTAAATTAACAATTTTTAAAACTATCAGGTAAAACATAAAATGGAAAAAATTGATAAAGAGTTAAGAAGAAAACAATTCCATGCTATTACTCTGCATTTTTAATTTAATAATAATACTTAAAATTTTTTATGAATTAATCTATATAAATTAAAAGTAAATAAATATTTTAAAAAGTCACAGAATAAATCTGATCAAATCTTTTGCTAAATATTTATTAGCATTTTTTTGACGGCATATTATAATTTCGATTTATCGATTCATTACATAATTGATTCTGTTTTTTTTTTAACTCTTTCATAATAATAATAATTAATTACACCGAAAGGGATAAAAATGAGGACGGCGTTTAATTCATTCGTATGGACCAATATCGATGTCGATAAAATCTGATTGCGAATTCAGGTCTTTTGAGGACGCGATCAATATATATTTCCGCTCCTCTCACAGTCGTTGCCAGAGATTTCGAGCCTCGTCGTCTCCTCCCTTTTCCCTCCCGCGTCCTCCACTCGCTGGCGGGAGGAGAAGGCATAAATATTGACGATCGATAAGCGATTAGCATAATGTCTGGCGATGCGCTGGCGATAAGCGCGCGAATGCGCTTAACCAGAAACAGCGGTGACGTTTCGATCGCGCCGCCGATATCGAAGCTGCCGCCATACTGTCGAAGCTAAAAACCTTCAACCCTTTTGTACCCTATCTCATCTCGTTTTCTCTTTCTTTCTCATGGACTCGATATAAATTCCGCCTCTTCTATACTGAATTAACTCTTAACCAAACACAAAGGATATCCGAGAAATATACAGGAATATATAATATAATATAAGCCAATCACTTCTAGATATCGATTAATCGATCTTTCGTAAAATTACATCTATAATAACACACAATAATTTTGTGGCTACGTATTATTGAGTTAAAAATTCAATAAAGAGTAAAAAATTTATTAAAAGTCTTCTTTCGACAAATTTATATTTTAATATTGCGTTTGTTAATTATTAACAACAATAATTAATATTATATGCGATTAACCATAGATTCGTAAATAAAAAAATTTTTAATAATTTAGAGAAATTTCATTTAATTTTTTAAATTTAACACAAATAAGCGAAGAAGGTTATTTAGTCAAAGTATATAATGGTACCTAATAATATATTTTAATAAATAAATTTAAAAAAAAAATTTTTATAGGTATTCTTTAGGAAATACGTTTTCTTTAAAAAGGAATTGAATTAAGATAACCGGTAGAGAAAACCCAAAACGATAAAAAAACGAGAAGGTTTAACAATTATACGAACGTCCAGTCGATGCACTCCCGCATGACTAGCGGGACACCCGGTACAGACCTAAACGTCAAGGTGACGTAAAATCATAAATGAGAAATGGTTACGTAAGATGCCAAGCGACAAGAAAACGAAAGGAATCTCTTTTGAAGCTGAGCGTCATCGTACCGGAGGTTCGGCGCGTCCGTGTCTCGCAGGACACCCGGTACAATCAGGAGGGCGGGCTGAATGTAACATTAAAAACGAGCAACGCGGCCGTGCCGCTTTATCAGTCATTTCCATTTCTTGATAACTGTTTCTGCTTATCGGGGGCCCGCTCGCCCGCCGTTCCCTCACCGCTTCCTCTCTCGCCGTCTCCTTCCCCCTGGCGACGAGTTCTCGGGAGCTCGTTCTCTTTTCGTATCGCGCCCTCGCGCACTCTCCGTCTCTCTCGCTCTCTCCCCTTCTTTCTCTCTCTCCCTCTATCCGGTAATAACTTCACCTATCGCCTTCATTGATCTCCCTATCACTGTTTTATCTCGCTACAATGGCGTCGCGGCGAGTGGGCCGGACTGCCACGTCCGTCTCCGTCCGGCGACTTACATGAGCGAGCAGGAAAGATCGCCGCGCGGAGTCGCTGCCATTGCTGGCTGCCGTTGCTGCTGTTGTCCAGTCGATCGAAAGGACGACTTTTCGAACAACAACAACAACAGCGATTCCGTCCCTCACGGCTTTGTCAGCTCTATCTAGATTTTATTATCGGACGAGACGGCAAGAGAATATCTGATAGAGAATGGAAATTCGAAACATCGTTGCAGTACGTCGCAACATGCACGATGATCCATATTATTTGCACTCGGTGTATCGTTGGAACAAGACTAAAACGTTTCATCCATGCAATCGATATATTATGCTCCAAAATATCCTGTAATTATCCTGTATTGCATACATTAAATTACATGGAATTCATTATCACGCGAGTGTATGGGCGGAGTAAAATATCGAAAGAAAATATTTAATATTCATTGTAATAATATCAAATGTCACAATTGTAACTATTACGATTATACAGGGTGTTCCGGAAATTGTATTACAACAAGGAAGAAGAGTGATGTAAAATTAAAATACTCTGAAGAGCGGAATCCTACTTTTGAGAGAAGACCGAAAACTAAATTATTCTTTTTCAAGACTGGCTTAATTTTCACTCTTCAGAGTGAGATTCCACTCCAAAGAATTTCAAGTCAAGAATATATAACATAAAATTTTTTCATATAGAAATTTCCAACAATTTTTTAATTAATGAAATAAATACATCGTTGAAACTCTTAAATCAATAATTTTTAATGGTAACAAATCCAGACTGACCGAAATAGCAGTCAAATAGCACACCTTGTATATTAAAATCAACTACATGAATAAAATTTTATTATTATTATTATTGTTACTATTATTATACTTGCGACAATTATAAAATGAATCGCATTCGAGGTCTTAATTAGCATAACGACGACTATAAATATGAGTAATAATTCAACTCGGATCGAGTTCGGTGATTACACCCGATCGCTAGAAAATAGACGACCGTACACCTATACGAGGAGCGGATGAATCGAGACGGACGAGAGAGTATACGTCGAGAGCGGGGCGAGCGGAGCGGCGATCCGATAAACTCGAACGGGGACGAGGATATCCCTAATCTTTCGGCGATCTATCGCGAATGAGCCAAGTATCTGCGAGCGAGCACGGCCCAGTCTGCTCTCGACGAGGCTATGCTGATAGAGGCCCGGCTACATTATTCAACATACACACGTGCATACATATATGCATGCGCAACACGCGCGCATAACACAAAATTTAACAAGAAAAAGGGAAAAGGCACAAACTTCTTTAAACTTTAATATTAAGTGTGCATTGTATATAATTCCTAAATAATTATTTTATATTGTAAAAAAATCGTACAGAACTTCGATTTTAATACATGGAGAACGGTTTTGCTGAAATATCAATTATAATAGCATGAAACTATAGTTATAAATGAAAAAATTTTTCTCACAGTGTAACTTTATTGGATCACAATTAAAATAATTGTGAAAGATGAACTGATTGATAGGACGTCAAATTCTTGCACTGCTCTTCATACTTGCATTTTTTATATAATTATTTTGATGGCCTAAAAATTATTTCCAGATCCCTATTTACTTAAATTTTCAAAAACTTCAATACAATCGTTACTTTCACACAATCTCTTTTAGCTTCAATTTTAGTTGAATTAATTGTTATTTATTCCAATCTTACGTCAAAATAGTTTTAATTCAAATCTTACAATATAATTCGATCTAAGCACTGTTACAATTTTATTTTAATTAAAACGGTAAAATATATCTGTTACGATCGAAGCTGTCAATCCAAACGTAATATCTTCTATGCTTTAATCGATCGAGTTGCGATGCTCCGTGTTTCTCGAATTTACGAGCGTGATATCGGGAACGCGCGGGTGCATCGAATCGGCAAGGCGACGCGATCGATACCGACGACGCTGCAAGCCAGAACTGCACCGGTATCGGCGTCATATCGCATCGTATCGGCGCGAATCGCTCCCGAGAACCCGACGAATTTACATAACGATATGATTAGTGAGCGATCGAGGCATAAATAAACATGCGATAGCGCCGAGCGATCGTTAAAGCCAATTCGCACAACTTGTTCCTAACAATTGTCCCTATAAAACGTATCTAATTGTCCCTACGTTCAGCGTAAAGTGTTTTCCGTTTCTCGATAAGTTAAACACAGTTTCAGACAACAAGCGCAAAAAGTTGGTGAGAAGAATGAAAAGTAAAAAGTAAATACAGAAATTTATTAAATATCGAAACGACAAAAATAATGGCCACATTCAGCAGAATGTTTATTTTACAAATGTTGAAAGTTTTCTTCATCCTGATTGTACTTTTGAATCTGAAAGTATAATCCAATCAGCGCGAAGAAAACTTTTGCAAAAGAAACATGCTGTTAAAAGCAGCTATTGTCACAATTCTGATAAAAATCAATAGTAATGTTTAGTAGAAACCTATTAATCATTCTGGCCAAACTGGATTAGTCTTTTGATTGGTCGATACATGATCTATTTCAGTATATTTTTTATTAAATTCGTACATTTTCGGAAAATGAAAAACATAGCTGTAAAAAAAAGAGCAAATGTCTGGTTATCTTTTTATCATTTTTTATTTACTTTAGCTAGACTTTAATTAGAGGATCTCTATATAGTGATAAGTACAGTTAAAAATATATCAGATTTATATAATAGCTTCTTAAAAAAATAACTAGAATTGAAAATTTATTTATATTTTCTGTAAAAGTGAATATCTGTAAAAAACAATTCAATATTTATATTTGAACAATTTTATAATATTTTAATAATAATTTTTTAATTTTTTTAATCTTAATTATTTTTTTTAATATGTCATTTCTTAGCAAAATAATTTTTTATGCAGATTTTAAATTGCCGCCAACTTTTATATTACTTTCAAATATCTGTAATTCATCATTCTGTTAAAAAATATAGAATGTAATATATCCTCAAGCTATCATAATATTTAAGTTAATAGCGTACAGTAAATATATATATATATATATATATATATATTACTGCAGAGTAATAATTAAAATTTATTTAGATCGCGAAAATCCAGAATCGTTAATGGGAAATTGCAAAATCAAACAAGAGTGTAGAAAATCTGCAGTTCAGACACGAAGAGTTAATTCTAATTATTAAAATAACATGGCTAATGAACGAACAATAATGACGTGCAGTAGGGAGAACAGCTTGTCGAGAAAGAAAAACGAAGAAATTTATTTAGATTTTACGAGCTCAAGGAAAACAAGAATGCGCTAACAAGATTGCGGCCGATACAGATCTCAGCTAAGACAAGACAGATCATCAATAATCTCCCAATTAATAAGCTAGCCTCGACAATGATAATAACAACGATAACAGTAGAAGACACGATACTTTACAATCAATGAGGTACAGGCTGAAGAAGAAAAGGAAGAAGTGGATAGAGTAGAATGAAGAAATGAGGGGGAGATAAATAGAGTAGGATGGAAGCGGGGAGAGAATAGAGAGACAGGGGCCCGGGGCAGGGCTCAGGGAGATCCTCGTTAACGATACCGCGTTATCGGTCGAGAAATCGGCCGATCGTTACGGCAGATTCAGCACCGACCGGCGCGTCTAAGACGTCGAAATTAGAATGTATTCATCAAGTGGCGGAATTTTAACGGGCCTGTATATTAATTAGCAACGCGAGGCCGATTCGTGGAGGAAACGAAGCGAGACTCGTTCCCTCTCGGGGGCCTTATTAACCTCGGTCATATACGGACAGCCCGGTACGCTCAAATCAGTCAGTCGCGAGTGGTTAATTAGTAATTAGCGTACGCAGACAATTGCCCGACCGACCGGCTCGGAAACGACGGTGATCGATTGTCATGATTTCAATTTTTGACGCAAAATTAAATTTCCCTACATGGATTAAGAGGCTTTTTATAAATTATTTAAGGATTTCAATTAAGCATGTTTCTAAATATTATAAGGATACACTTTAATTACATCTCCATTTCCCTACTAATCTATTATGAAGTATTTAAAAAATTACCAAAAAATTCATGAATAATGAATGAATATTTTTCTTCCGTTTTTTTTTTTTTTTTTTTTCTCTGCTTCTTAATAGTTTGCGGTCTCCAATTAAAGACAGATATTATACTATAAGTAAATAAAATTGATAAAACAAAACTTGTTACAATAGATCGAAATTAATATAAAAATTAACATCCCAGCAAACACCAATTAATATAATATAACACAAAATGTTATAATTTCATTCAACAATGTAAATGCAATATTATAATACATATGTTATATAAAATTACATTGCTAACAGTGTAAATATAAAATCACAACACAGATATTACGTTACCTTTAGTTGAAGTTTACTGGGGTTACCATAAAATAAAGAAAAAAATATAAAAACTAAAAATAATAAAAAAAATCTAAACATAACAAAATAGATAAAGATAAGTGTGAACAGTACACTTACACACGAAAAAAAAAAACAATTTTATTAAAAGATCGAAAATTTTTCTGGATACAGATCTAAAAAATTATTTTGTTTGTTGGACACTCAAAGTGATTCACAATTTTTTATAACATTTCTCATCATTTTTTAGTATTCAATAAAATTATTTTAATGATTCAATAAAAATTTTTTCGAAATTATATCAAGTAAGATTTTGCATTCTTCAGCAAAATCATTCTTTTCGTATATGTTAGTGCATATGCAAGATTGAGAGAGAGAAGGTGGAGGGGGAAAAACGAAAGAGAGAGAGAGAGAGAGAGAGAAAAAGAGATGGACGGATACAAAAATGGCGAAGCTTATCCTCTCTTCAACAAGCAGGTAGAGCACCGTGTTTGGCATCGATAGGAGGGATATATCGAGGACGACGTCGCGGTCACGTCAATCGATAGCGACCGTTTGATAGCCGTGGGCGAGGGCCCCATCTCCTCCTCCTCCTCCTCCTCCTCCTGCAGCGCGTACTTCCATCCGCGCATAATCATCGGCAATAAATCTCGGGTTGCATAAGTGTAACGAGAGATACGGGATCGCAACGCACACAGCCCGGAGCGAGGCGCATCGTCGACCGGCCGGTGCAGCACAGCGCAGCGCAGCAACGATGCAATACGACGCGCGCGATCATGCATCGGTAATCGTGAGAGAGCGCGGGGAAAGTTCGAACTGTGAAATTTGCCCGACGGGAGGAGAACGGCGAGATTCTCTTTGATCTTGAGATTATTCAGTTTCAGCACCGATTTAAATCCAAAATGAAACAGCGAAAAACACACATAGAGTTTCCACAACCAATACATGATATACTAAAAACATATTCTGGGGATTGATCAACAGTCGAAATTCTTTCTTATTATCCTTTTAATTTTCCATCTAATATGAAGATATATTTACATGATTAAAGATAAAAATATTAATTTTCGTAAAAACGCACAATTCGTATATTTCACTATAAATTGTGTCATTTTTACATATATCTCATTTATGTAATTTTACATATATTTTTTATAATGTAAATGAATTTGACTTTGGAATCCCAGACTTAACTCCCGTGACCTTTCGTAAACACAACAGACTGATTGCTTACGTAGCATTGTGTACCAGCGGAAATGATCTCGCGACGGAAAGATAATATGTGCTTCGGTAAATAACCGTCCCCTCTCGTGAATTGTTATTCACGGAAGTTGGTTAATTGCACAAACTAATAATTATCCGTCCTAATGATCGTATTTGGCACCTCACGGTGTTTGTTACCAATCACCCTCTAAGAGACAATAACATGACGACATGCTCAAATTATATTTATTACTCGCTACATGAGATATTTAACGTACTGTAAAATAAGTTCGTGTCTTAAATAGTTCTTGCCTATATTGAATTAATTATTAACAGATGGTTCACATGCTCGCGTTTTCGATGCGAAAATAACGAATGACATCAACAAGATGTTGAGATTGTTGAAAGCATGACGCGAAACTAAGTCCGAATCTGAGTATCAAATTGCATGGAGAGAACAATTTTGCTGAAGTATATAAAGTATACTTAGCTAGATACAGATCTAAAAATGATTTTGTCGGACTATCAAAATTATTATGTAAGACGTACAAGTACGCTAAGCAAAGCTACGAAAGGTTTTGATATTCTAACAACCAGCTTGAATGTTCTATATAATTATTTTGATTGTTCAACATAATTATTTTCAGATCTGTATCTAAATTTTAGATACTTCAGCGAAACTGTTCTTTTCATGTGTGTACTAAATATTGTAGATATTGAAATGCTTTCTTGAACGTTCCATTTCTCCAATCCTTACCTAAAGTATATAGAATTGCTATTTATTAGTTTTTTATTTTCGTGCTTGAGCGTCCTATGTAATTAATTTGATGGTTTAAGAAAATTACTTTCAACGCAATTATTTTCAGATCTGCATCTATAACTAAATTTTTAGATACTTCAGCAAAGCCATTGTTTTCTTGTATATATGGAAATAATTTTATCCTAAAACATCGCAAAACAAAGATTAATAATATATTCAATAGCAGTCTACTTAAATACAATCTTGTTTATTCAATAACAGTATCTCTTAATAAAATAACTAACATTAAAACAAAAGAGTATATTTGTTTTATTGTATTTGTTTTATTAATACTGTTATTTAGAGAGTTAACGAAATTATTTTTAATTAGATTGTTGTTGATACATAATTTTTCCATTTACTGCAAACTGCATCGTATCTTAATAAATAAGTGTTTATTCCGATAGAAATCTACGTGTGTAATTTTGTTAGTCAATAATCGTTAACTATTCGGAAGAGATAATCGCCTCTTTCTTCTGGTACCTTATCTTGAAGCGTCTTGAGAAATAATGAGATAAAACATGGAACCTAATGCTCGTGTCAGTGTTACCACATGAATAACAAGGTGACGATCTATACAATGAGCGTATAGAGAAATGTTTAACCTATCTCACAAATAAATATTAAATATATCCAAAAATTATTCCTGTATTTTAAATTGACTTCGATAAACAACTATTGTCATGTAATAAGAGTTCAGAAATAATATTTATATGCTGCAGATTATCTCAATATTATATTATTATTAATAAACCTTGTGTAATTCATGTATATCAAACTCTTTTATATTTCTAATAAATATCTTAATAAATTAGTACTTATAAAATTGAAAAAAGTAAAAATTCAGTTATCTAATATGCATACAGTCGACGCACTTTTTCTTCTTGATTTATTAAAATCACGTGATTTTATTTTTCTGAGATCATATAAGAAGAGACAATAATATAGAGAGCAAGTTATATAATTTTTATTCTCTGATAAAAAAAATAAAGATAAACTTTATAAGATTCTTTTAAAGTAAAGTGTATTAATTAATTAATCATTCAAATCGTTATATGTGTTGTGTTAAAAAAGAATTAATCCTTTCTTAGCATATGACGCATACACACATAAACATTTAAAAATGACTTGCACATTAATATTTAAAATTAGTGATTAACTTATCGATATCGAGTAAATGATAGCCGCATTAATTATCGAAATGCATTAAAAAAATCAAAATCCAAAAATTAATTTTATTTGAACTATAAAAGTCAATAATATGTAAATCTCTGAAACAAATTATTATTATAAATTATATTTATCATTACCATATATATAAACATTAAATGATAAAAATCTTGTGCAATTAAAAGTTACCTTAACTATAGAGAGAGAGAGAGAAATATATTTCCAAAGATATTTCTAAGATTGATTTTTTTTCGTAGATTCTACGCATGTCATTATTATAATTTTATAATGTTGCAATTATTATAATTTTGACATTTTTGTATCAAAAAGTTTTTTTTCAAATGTAATTGATATTCAGAATATACCAGTGAATTTCTGCATTAGTAAAAAGAATTTCGAATATCAGACAAAATAATGCGTAAAAATATAATCCAGGTAATTATCTTGTAAACAAACATAATTTTGCTGCTCCAAATAAATAAGAAAACGCAACATCAATAAATAAATAATAAAATTCCACTTCTGGAAAGCGTTTGTAGTTTCTATTTCTTCGCAAATGACAAAAACTAAACTATTAAATTGTAATCACATTCCTCATCATTAACTTTACATAAGGAATTTCGGAAATTTGCGAGAGGCTCTTTCAACTCCGAGGATCGAGAGAGAGAGAGAGAGAGAGAGGACGGAGGTCCCTCTGAAGGGTGCTTCTCGGGGTCGCGCGATTATGCACGCGCGGGGTACAATTAGCAGCCAGCGCCAGGATGCGCGCCATTAACGGGTGTCTGAATAGAAACAATCGGGCGCATGCACAATGGAGGGAGCCACAACGGACCCGCCACTTAACCGAACGAACTACACCGCGCATGAGAACGCGCGCGCGGTATCTGTGATATTATGTACCGTAAAGTGCGCGCGACAACGAGCCCGGATAGCTCAGCTCTTCTGACCCCACGTTTAATTGCAACCGACAATCTTTTTCATCTCTACAAACGATTGGATATCAGGAGCGTACAACAGAGATGCGTAGATCAATATCGCTAATTGTAAGAAAATATTATTAACTAAATTGCTAACCTAAGATTTTAAAATTAACATCAACGATTTTCCTCCTACAACTCTTATAATTTCACGTAAAATCTTATCATTTTAGATATTCGAATTCTATTTACTCAGAATATTTATCTAATATTCTCGTATGTGTACAAAATATATATTATTTGTAGTTACTATAATGTAATTACAGCTGTTCATAGTCACTTTTTAAAACTATATTTTATATGTAACAATCTCATACATATAATTATGGTTTTAAATACACTAAAAATTTTTCTTTTTTTCAGTACAAAAATATATTAAACTAAATATTACTCTAAAGAAAATATATCCAAATATGGATACCTTATACTGTTTATTAACAATTTGTTTAAACTTTGTGTACATTGCAAGCTGATCCAACCAAATCTCATATTATTTTTTCATTATTATTTACCCGATAAGAATGATCATTCCCCTTAACGTTTCGTCACAAAAAGCATCTGTCACCTTTCCGAATAATCTGCATCTAGCGACAATCAAATTGTTATCCGAGCACCGCCGAAGGAGCGCATCAACGTGGCTATCAATGGCACGGATACTATCGTATGAAAATCACAACGGCGAGCGACTCTGCAAAAATTCACGACGCGCTATCGGCAAGTGTCCGCGCGCGGATGTTTTAATGCGTTGCAAATCGACAGATATCACCATCGACGACATAAAGTTTATCGCAAGGCTAACGACAAATCGTAATCTGCACCGCATACCGACTTGGTATCGCTGATAGAGAGATGCAAAGGCGAGAAGAAGGGGAAAAGAGAGAGAGAGAGAGAGAGAGAGATACAAGGGGGGAAGAGAGAAATCGGTTTATTGTTCTGGGGCAAGCCCCGTTGGAACACATTACGGAGATAAAAGCAAAATGCTAGCGATATACAAGGCGCTGCACGATAAACAAATATGACCGGGAGAGATTGAGAAGAATAGAGAAAAAATCGGAGACAATACTAAAAGTGTACAGATTAAATTACACAATTAATAACCCCTTATCTGTGAAAATAGAATGATATCAAAATTCTAAAAATTACTTTTTTTTTTAGGTTTATAAATAAAATTAAAAAATATGCATCTACATATGTTTATCTTTAAACATATTATAAGCATTTGTACTTAAAACAATAATTGTTATACTTAAAGTATAATTTCAGAATTATAATTTATTAAAAAAATTAGGGAAGCTAGAACATATCCTCATGTTCCAAATTATTTGAACATTCAATCATTCTTATTTAATTAAAACGTAAAAAAAACTTAAAACAATAATTGCGTTATACTTAAAATAATTTTAAAAAGATTAAAGAAACCTGTATTTCAGGGAACCTAAATTTGCAAATTGACTAAATCTTTTAACTTTAATGCTTATCTAAGCTCTAATTTAATCAGGTTATTTATTTATTTGCTATGATTTTTTAAGGTTTTGATAAAACCACTATTCTCCTTAAAAGTTCGCTTTATAACGATAACTTTAATCCTTTCCGACGCGTTTACGGATGGCTCGTTAGAGTCACCGTCACTGTCAGGCACTTGTTTAGCACTTTTATCTATGCCACTCGCATAATGAATAGCAATTATTTTCCGGTGATCGGACATCGAAAGCGGATGTCGACTAGCCGTGAAATAATGAAGTTTGGCCGTTGATAATCAACGACAAAAAAAATGTACTTACTAGTTCAAGTTATGAGAGCCGTCTCATTATCAACGAAATCTATGCTTCTGTGTCTTACTTCGATTTGAGACTTACCTGCAACATAAAAAATGCAAATTTAATTAACACGAGTCGATAGTAAAGCAGCACGCTTTATAATTATTTTAAATGATACAAGTATAAAATTTACTGGACAAAATATATAAGCTCGCGTCGAATTAGAGTTTTTATGTGTAACTTTAATCAGTAAATAGAGCATTTCAATTATTCTGAGAGATTTGTCTGATTTTTATACTATAAAATGATTTGGAATAATTTTATTACAAGCTTATTTTTTATGGTTTCGTTTTATATATATAAATTAATTATTGTACTATATTTGTAACCAAGTTCAAGTATTGCAATTTTTTTATACACGGGAAAAACAATTTTACTGAAAATCTAAAAATGTAACAAAATAAAATTCTTAAAAAAATAATTTTGTTAAACTATCACAAAATAATTATTTAGAACGTTCAAGCATAATGAGCAATGCTGTAAACAGTTCTGACATTCTAGCAGTCATTAAAATAATTATATAGGATATTTAGAGCATTCTATATAATTATTTTAATGGTCTAATAAAATTATTTTTAGATCTTCATCTAGTTAAAGTTTTAAATACTTTAACAAAACCGTTTTTACCATACAGTGAAAAATTTAAAAATTTTTTCCATTAATAACAACAAATTTCAATACACTCAGACAAAAATAAAGTGATAGCAACTATACGAGTTTTATATGTAGACTTAATTTGTGCATATGATTAATAAACTATTTTATAGTTGCAATAGCTATAAAAGTTTATTCAAATATTACTCTCTAAATTCTGTGGAGTAGGATCTCGCTCTAAAAAGTGAAAATTGAGTCACAGTTTCGGAAAAGAGCGGTTTAATTTTTAATCTTCTAGAGTGAGATGTATTATTGTAATTTTTTATATAGTTATCACTCCACAATGATTTTTTCTCTGAATGTGCATTCCAAGTCACATGTTCACATGTTCTTTTACAAAAAAAATATGCATTTCTGTTATGAGTTAAATCTGTTATCTCAATTTAGCAAACTATGCACGAGGCTTTAAAAGCACTCCGTGGAATCGCAAGGAGAAAGAGAGAAGGAGAGGAATCGAAAGTTTAATATCGCCGTATCATCCAGAATGCACGACTATTTCTATCGTTATTTTGGAGCCGATTATCAAGCGCACAGTACGCGGAACGAGGCGAAGTCTGAAGCGATAAAAGCACCGCCGCCGCGGCTGATATACATGCTGACCCAGAGGATCGTTAATTATCACTCGGCGAGCATCGATAAGCATCGACGGTGGCGACGCATTTACCGTATCGCGAGTATTTTTAACTACGTTACGCCTGTTTATTCCGCCGATCGGAAGTCGCAGCACGGCATGCGGGCACCCGCGCTCTCGTTATCGTTATCGATTCCGCCGCCGACGACGATGTTCCCGAAGAGTTAGAGACTGCTCCCGGAAAATCTCGTCGGTGTTTACAAGTACTCGATGCAATCGAAATTGAGTCGAGAAATTCGCGATCGTTTAATCGTCTACGCAATATTTTTCACATTAATATTAGGTCTAATTCTTTAAAGAAATCTTATTTTATCTTATTAACGAGGTAATGGATGCTTTCCAATTGCTTGACACATCTTAACATCTTCAAATGTAGAGTGCACAAAGTGTAGCATTGTGCACGACTCAATTGAAACAGGATGTGTACGCTGTTTACAGTTTCGGGCAGAGTTAGATTAAACGTAGCTTTTTCTGTCTGAAAAAAAGCAAAAATACTGGTCACTTAATGTTCTCCACCCTCATTATGGCCACCGCGATTAGTAACATGAATAATAATTACCGCTAGAAAAACTTATATAGACGACTAGTAGCCCTCGGGTTCAATACGGATGTGTGTCAAAGATTATGGCAATTGGAATAACTTGTGTCATCGTCGTGTGTGCATGAAAGTTTCTAATAATTTGACAATTGGAAAGCGCCCAATACCAATCTAGTTAAAAGAAAACTTGACATTAAAAAGACCTAAAAAGATCTTCTATACTCA
Organism: Cyphomyrmex costatus; assembly: GCF_001594065.2. NCBI lineage: Eukaryota > Metazoa > Arthropoda > Insecta > Hymenoptera > Formicidae > Cyphomyrmex > Cyphomyrmex costatus. The sequence continues at coordinate 309,132 of NW_017275610.1, read as the reverse complement.
ATGTTTTGCGATATTTATTTTTCCGTTTATTTTGCGTACAGTTAAAAAATTTATATTAAATTTAACAAATTTCATGCGTTCTAAATTGAGTCCATCCAAAATTTTATGTTAATTTAACATGAGATGAATATGTTAAAAAATAACACAAAAATTGAATTATTATATATATAAAATTAACACAAAAATACAATATAACGCTGTACTGAGAAAAATGTTTGGTTGAATTAATTGAAACTCTGGTTGAAAATGGACGAATTAGAATATTTAAATACAATTATATATTACAATAAATTAATACTTGGATTAAAAATTAAAATTCAATACATATGTGAAAAACTTTGAGAGAATCAATTTTAACACGCATACAAAATATTTTTTATTGTAACAGTTCTTATTATATAAATATGGTGTCGTGAGATTCTCGAATCCAGCTGGACGTACAGATACGCGTCTTTGGAGAAAGGGTTAATAAATCCTGCAAGCGACCTACTCGTAACTCACTCGCCGGGCTATAACTCGAAATAGTTGGCGTGGCTTATCCGACGATCGGCCGTCGTTACACGTTGCGCCGCGACATTGAAAACGATGGCACGATCACTTTAATGCAAATTAACATTAATTTTAACAAAGTCGCTGCGTAAAATTCGAGTTATCAAAATTCCCCATTTTATTTACAATTTTATAAGCACAGAAAATATTTCATCAACATCATAAAGAGTATTAAATAATATATTATTACAAAAATCAATTATTTGACAAACTCTTTGTAATAAAACTTTAAAAATAAACTTCTGTAATAAAACTTTAATAATAAAACAGAAAAATAAAATAAAATATAACGATATTTATAGTATTTAATGAAAAAAAAAAATATATATATATATATACACACGAAAAAAGTAAATTCGTTATTATTAGAACTAAAGAAGAATCGTATTCTTCAACTCAGAAAATAAATGTCCCATATTTTCTTTTTTAGTAAATTTGAAAAACGTATTGAATAACAGCGCGTAACGAGGAGCTTCCGGGGGGGCTTCCGCAACGTGTAACCGCGACTGGACGAGTCGCACCTGTTGCAGAGAGCAAGGCGGTCGGGGAGTTCGGCGATCGATTATTTAGCAACAAGCCGCAGAAATTGGAAGGTTAATTTCGCCCGCTTGTTTACGCTCGTCCGCGATAATTTCGTGCCCCTTCCCTCAACCGCTCTCACCCTCGCGAAGGACACGCACTTTCGCACCCTTTGCGCTAATGCGAGACGCAAGACGTTGTACTTTCCAACGCGTTAAGAAGGAGAAGAAGATGCATATACAATTTTGCGTTTTGATAATTAATACTCAGGAAAGATGTAATAAATGTCAGCTAATATCTAATATATGTATATAAATAAAATTATAAACTGTAAATTAAATTAATATTATAAAATAAAAATTTTAAAAACTTGAAATGTAAATCGAATTAAAAATCAATAAGATAATAAGATCATCATACTTTTTTAGACACGCTTGACTGGTGATAATTTTAAACATTATAATGACAGCAGTGACAAACATTTTGATCTTCAGTATTGGATTATAAAATATTAGATGAAATTAGATAATTAGTAGAGTAGAGATAGATTAATAAAATTAATTAGATAGAATTTATTAGTTTTTTTTCTAGTTGAAATAACCAGAATTCTAACTGATATCAAAATCTTCTTGTTCATTTATTTTCAGGCAAAAATTTTACTTGTGTGTGTGTTTGTGTTGTGTGTGTTGTGTGTGTGTTGTGTGTTGTCAGTATATATTGAAGATTAATTAATACTTGTTAAAACTGGATTTTGCTACTCATACTCGAGTAAAAATTTTTATGAGCATATCTAACGAATGTTTTTCGTAAAAATATGAGGAAAATAAGTATGATTAATTACAAAAAGTAATACTGTAACGATATTTTTTGCTTGACTGTTACTTTGAAAATAAATTAAAAAAACACAATTTGTAATAACAATTTTGAAATAAATCAACAAAAAATATTTAGTCAGCGAATCTGGCATATTGATATTTCCACCCTTCCAATTTTGACGTATCAATCTTGATACATCCGCATATCTTCCAAATTAATTGCTTGAGATCATCGCGCTTCTCGCGATTCGTCATCGCCGTCACCGATCTTCATCGACAGCTGATCGACCACTGTCAAATTTATTCAAAAGTAATGGTCCATCGACCATTTTTCTTTAAAACAACAATACGGTCCTGGCGAACCAATCTCGTGCTGGTGGCGGCCACGGGGTGTATCGGAAATCCATGGGAAAGAAAGAATCTGCAGGAAAATCATCCGGCGGTATCCGATGGGACCATCCGATACCATCCTCGCCAGACCCAGCATATAAAACTGCACGGTTATCTTCGCAATCTGATGCCGCACGAACCAGTTTTCGGTACACGGGACTGGATCTTCTTCCTGCCAGGAGGATCCGGCCAAGAAAACCGACCCTCTGTGCGCCCCTACCCCTTTCTTCTCTCGTTCTTCGTCTTGCATTACTTTTGGCACGTTAACTTGAAGTAAATTTAATTTGTTTTCTATCCCCGATCTCACCTTCTCCTTTTTTATATGCTTTACGTATACTTCATTCTACTTTAATACCGTGTCTATTTCATCTCTTTCTCTTTATTCAATACTAGAAGGCCAACGTTTGTTACTCACTAAAAAGACCAAGCCAGTAAATTAGTATAAAAATAAAAGAATATACTGAAAAACCAAATATTATGTATTTCCAAAATACAAGGAGGATTTTAATAATCCTCGAAGCCATATAAAACTAACCGATCAAAGTAGATTATTATCTTTATTTCGACTGTGATTGTGTGTGGCCAGTATCTTATGGCTTGAATCTTATCACACATCTATTATGTTTTTCGGACTAAAGCACGATTATCGAAAAGTCTAAACATTTGAGAATCCTATCTCTTACACGAGAAATATAATATCAATCTAAACAATAAGAATTGAGTAGATAATAATGATTTCTAATTAAAATATTAAAAAAGGAAATGTTATGTATTCAAAGGTTGGCCATATCAAGAATAGAGCAAATTAGTTTCTCCTAACCATATGTACATAATGCCATCTCGGTCTGCACGCACTCCCTCTTCTTTCTCTTTGCTCTGAGAGAGAAATACCTACGAATCGGCACTAATCGATCGATCGATCGGTTGCCAGGAGAAAGCGAATGTTCGTGCACGTTTCTCGATTGAAAGTCGAGGAATTGCTGGATATATATATATATATATATCTTTAATTGAGAGAAAAATCACGCCAATATCGGCAATCCCATCCTCACGTGATCCAGACCTATGGGCTTCAAATCAATTTTATTTTGCGATTAATTTCAACCGTCTGTTCTAATAACTAACTTTCACGTCCAAATTTTTGCAATTACGTTTAATTTTACCGGCTTTAATTTTATCGTTACTTCAACTAATTTATCTTCTACAATCTCCTTCATTGTCTGATAATCTTGTGCGGACTTTATCTGGAATTTAGTGAGAAATACGAGAGGTACGAGTAACAACCGAAGGAGAAAAGGCTTGCATCCAGTCTTTTTCCATCAGGCTACGTGGCTGAGATGACCGATGGACGAGGCCGATGTCGATAACGTGGTTATCGAGTGATCTGGGGGCGTCCAAGTGTTATCGCTGTCGCGATAAGCCGTGGCCGCCGAGTGATACGCTAGTAATCTCATCTGACCCAGGGCCCTCTTCCACATCTCGAGTGTTTATCTGCTCTGCGACCAGCATTCTCCAGAGAATGTGCTATTCATTATTTATTCTCCTTACCGCGGCTGTCACTTGTTAAAAATATCACCGTGATCAAAAATCGCGATCTCGGGTCATCGCAGCGTCCATCCGTAAAAAAGATGAAATTTTTGGGCCATAAAAGTTTCTCTTTCTCAATCAGTTTTGAATCTTGCTCTTCGACCGCTAACATTTATCTTTTACTTTGTTAATCACTTTTTAAAATTTTGTTTATGTGTGTGTGTTTACAGATTCTTTTCCTTTTGATATTATCTATCTTTAATTTATTTTTTAATTTGTTATAATCATGCGGTTTCAATTTGTCCTCTAAATTCAATGCTTTATTATGGCGGGATTTGCAATTAATAATTGATAATTTCTACTGATTAGCCGCATCTTTGTCGAATGCACCTCGGTGCAACGCTTATCGTCTCGTTTCCGCGTTTAATCGCGGCGACGTGTTTTCGAGACTCTGGACCGACCGACTGGAGTTGCATTTGCCGCGATAAGGAACCGAGTAAGAGGAAAAAATCATTCGATATCCCGCTATCGATCGAGGCATCGCGCTCTACGTGAACTTCGGTTTTTCGAGGTGATAAACTCTCTGCGTCACACGAGAGAGAAAAAATAGAAGAAGAAGAAGGAAAAAATATAGATTGGGAGAAACAGAAAAAGAGGATATTTGGATTTAAATTCTCAAAATCTCTAAAATCTGTAACTTGACTCTCAAATGATCAATGTCTAACATATTTCTAATAAATTGGACTAAAACATATTCTTCAGTGGCAAATAAAGAAATCTGACCTTGTTTTCGCTTATATATATTTATTCTTATATCTCTATTGCATATAGAAATTAAACATCCGAAAATAAGAAATTATGTTAATAATAATAAATTAAATATAATTATATAATAATATAATAATTATTATAAGTTCAGATCTATAAGCACCTCGCAATCGATCTTTTTTTTTTACTGACATAAATTCCACGATCAATATTATCAATTTTTCTTCGGCAAATATATGACGAATTGTATAAGACGCACTGTAACACATATATGAAATATTTTCATATTTAATTGCAGAATAGGGCCACGGGATCTCGTCAGAGCGAGTGCATCGACACCATCGCAGAATTTTCGTTGGCGAGACCATGATGAAACCCGATCGCAACCGGCGCCAAGGACAAGGATCGAGTTCCCGGTCGAGCGGAGGCGCTCCCCTCCTCGTCGACCACCCTCGATCGCCAGTTTCTCGACGACTTTTGCGATCTTCCGATCGCGATGCGTGTGTACGACCGATCTCGCGCGATCGTTATCACGCGCGTGGTCTCGCGAGTGCGAACACGCCCGCATGCCTGGTAATTTACACCCGATGGGACGATGACAGAGAGACATATTTCTTCCCTCTCTGCAAGGCACAGAACATCAGTAAAGAAAAGGTCGATAGGTACATGGAAGGATTTAAAGTATTTAAAAATTTAAGTAGATACAAATCTGAGAACATAATTTTGCGAAGCCATCAAAATAATTATGTAGGATGCTCCAAAGATATACAATGAGAAAAAGATATTTAAAAATTTATTTGTGAAAAATATATATTTATTTCACCGAAATAAATCTTTATGGAAAATATGGCAAAATAAAATTTTATTCCTAGCAAGTAAGATAAATAAATAAAAAAGAAACTACACACAACATACACACACACACACACACACATACAATAGTTTTTTTACAATTAATGAAATAGATTCCATAGAAATGTATGTTTCGTCATCACAAATTTTTCCATAAATAATAAATGGAGAAAACGTCGTAACATTTGTTTCGTAATATTTCGATATTTTTCTCCTAGTGTGTGGAGCACGTCATCCGTATCTAAATAGTATATCAAATGTAGGCAACAAAAATAAGAGAGAGGAAGCGTAAAGATGATTAATCTCCCTCTTTCTAAGATATCGTGATTGATTAAATAAAAAGAGATAGACTTTCCGTCTTCGCGTCGTATCTCTCTCATTTTTGTTGACTAATTTTTCACATGGATGCATGCTATTATGTCTTTGAAATGCTCAAACTGGATGCTACAATGTCAACTTTTTTTGCAGCATTGTTCATCATGCTCGAGATTCTTAAGTATTTATTGTGATTGTCCAACAAAATTTTCAAATCTGCAACTAAATTTTTTAATACTTCAATAAAAAGTCGTTCTTTCCATATAATAAACGCGATTTAATGTGTAAGATTAAATGGGGATACTAAATGATTATAAACAGAGATGTTTATTGCCGAGAGTTTATTGTTCTTCAAAAAATATCCTGCATTGAGAAAAACGTAGAAAATAAACGAACCGAAAAAAAGAATCTAATCAGAATTCAATTTTATTGAATTATTATTCAATAAAAAGTTCTAATTTGTCTATTTTCAATCAGAATTCCAATTAATGCAACTAAACTTTTTCCAGTGTGATTATATTCAAATTATGTATTACCGGAAATTCAATGTACTTGCTGCACTTCGTTCAACTGTTATTTTGCAGTAAACGCTCAGATTGCATTTTAGACGAAGCGTGCTGCAATCGCGCTCGTTTCCAATTAATCGATTTGCTTCGATGACCAAGCGCGCTACCAAGATTGTATCGTCACGTATGTAGAGTGAACTTTCCATATCTCGATCGAGTGAGAGAAAAAAAATAAAAAGGTATAGGAAAAATATTTGCTGTATTCCTAAAAAGGCATAATCAATGTAATCTACTATAAATAATCAATGTAATCAACTATAAATAGCTTACAAATGTGTGACAATAAAATAAACTGTATAATTTACTTCAAATAAAATAATATTAAAAACAAAATTACAAAATAATACATATAATAATAAAGTAAAGTACTAAAAAATCCTCAATATTTTAGTATTTATATTAAATTTGAAATAATTAAATTTACATTAAAAATGTGATTGTCTTACATTACATAAATAAAAGTAATAACATGATATAATAAAATTAACAATAGTGAAAAAAACAGAAATTAAAATGGGAAGCAAAAACGGGAAGAAGAATAAAAAAAAAGAAGATAAAGAGGATCACATAAAGAAAGCATTAACAACAATAGAATGGGGGAAACCTCGGGGAAAACATACAGTATAAAAATAAAAAGATTTTCTACAAAGATGTATAATCAACTACAACATAAGTAACAGCTTACAAATAAAGTAAATTATAAAACTGATTTTTAAACAAAATATTGCAAATCTAATAACAAAATGATATATCTCTCTCTCTTATAATAATAAAATAAAAAGTTAAAAAGTCCTCTTCAAATTTTTTAGTATTAAATTTAAAATAATAAAATTAATGATATAATAGTACGAGAAAAGAAATAAATGTAAAGAAAAAAAAAATGAAAGAAAAGAAGAAAAAGAAAGCAATATATATATTTATAAACAACCACATATAAAATGGAGAAAATAATAGATACGGAAATGAAATAAATAAAAGTAAAAACATGAGAGAGTTTAGAAAAAAAAAAAATTAAAAAAGAAAAAGAGATACAAAAGGGATAAAAGAATAAAGAGACTGGCAGAAAGAAAAATGACAGAGGGGTAACGGTAACGCGATGCTCGCGTTTATTATCGCGACATTCCGCGCGATTATCCCGCGAGCAAAGCGTTATCACGCGTGATCGATCAGAGATCGATATCTCGCACGGCGTACGCCGGTTATCGCGCAGTCGTTATCGTGACGATCGATGAACGGAAGTGCATGCAATGCGATGTGACACGCTGCACCCAGTCTCTCTCTCTCTCTCTCTCCCCCCTCCCCCTCTCTTTCTTCCTCCCTCTCTCCCTCTCTCTCTACCGTTGTTATCGATCTTTGCATCTCAATCAGGAAGTTACACGATCGCACTCAATTAAAAACTCCCATTGCATAATTAAATCAACAGTGGCATTTGCATTGTTTCAACAACATTATATTATTCTGCACGAATCATAAAAGTTTTTTGTTACTCGGATGATTCGATCAAATGTTAAAACCTGCAATTAAAATTGTATGTAACGGGGCATATTTATTAAAAGATTCTATTTTATAATATATAAAATATATGTATATATGTATGCAATTGTGTGTTTTAAAAAGATAGAAGATAATTATAAATTATATTAATAAATATATATCGACATTACGCCAAGTTTATATTATACAGTTAAAATGTAAAAGTATTTTGTTACACAGACACATTCGAAGAAGGTACATGCTTAATACAATATTTATTCTGATATCAAGAACTGTAATCGAATCTGATAAAAAAAATTCTGTTTTAAAATAGACTAAAATAATCTAACGGAATGTATTATTAAGTGATTCTATTCTATGTGAAATATATACAACTGCGTTTTGAGAAAAGATTAAAGATAATTATAAATAGATATTAATCATCAAATCATTATGTTACACAGAGTGCATATTTGAGAAGAAAATACTTAATATTTATTCTCGCTCAAGAACTATAATCGTATCTGATAAAAAGAAAATTTATTTCAAAATAAAATAAAATAAATTTTTTATTTTATATAAATCTTTATTATTATATTTTAATAAATTAAATTAATAACAATGTAATTTTGAAAAAACTACCAAATTTCTCGATATAAATATTAGGGAGGGAAAGGTGCAAAACGTGCAGATTCGCCTTTAGACTCTTCGTAATACAGTCGCAATTCATGCTGCCAAGGGTGCGAAAGGTTAATTTCGTCGAATGAAGTTGCCAGCCACCCTCTGCAGCAGAGTGTCAGGTGAAAGCTAGCGTGTTACGTGCCAAGACACACAGAGGGGAGAAGGAAGGGTAAGGCATATAAAAGCGATCCCGGTGGCTCCTCGTACCCGGTGGCGAACGACCAACTGAATCGACTCGTCAGGAGAGATTAGAGGGGCATGCCGAAACGAGCGGCGGAAGTAGAAGTTGGAAAACTAACACGGGTCAATGAAGCGACAGTCGCGTGCCCCGCATCCTCCAGTGGACGTAGGTTTATAGGATTCTATCACCCCATTACGCTAGCGGGCCGCCCGACGATCAACCCTCTTTCTCCCCCGTTACTGTCGAGTTCGCTATTCGCAAAATAGCGAATTTTTAGTGCTAACCTTCTGCTTTCTCGAATTGCAAATTCGGGATTGACCGCGTATTTATGATTAAATTAAATTATAATAAATATAAATCACTTATTAGTAACAGTCATATAATACTTTAATTATACAAACGATATTATATTATGTACAATTTAATTATGTAGATTGAATTACTGAATAAATAATTTTTAATACATGTGTGATATTCGTATCGCATGCATTTAATGTTCTATTATACACATTTGTAGCACTACATGGGAAAAAATCTAGTCGCATAAATTGGAAATCTGGTAGATTCAACCAGAAAGATTACAAATCTGATATTTATGCAGCATGTTTAATGAAATCTTTTAAAAAATTCCCGCAAAATTTCGTGCAACAAATACTCAGATTTTTCTGATATTTTTATTTAAAATTCCAAGTAAAATTAAAGAAATTTTTAATGCAACTATGAGAAAATTAGAATGCAAGTATAACGCAAACAAATTATATAATATAAATTAGTAGAAAAAGGGATTCTACGAAATTATATTTATCATTTTCTATAATTACAGCCACAAAATCTATAGAATAAGAAAAAGTATAGAAAAAAGGGCTCACTGTATCAATGAGTTATTTTGTGTTTTGTTATATTTATAGTATTATTTTCTACTGTCACATTTTGATTTTTTTATAAAAACTTGCAAGACATACAAATGCAAGTTAATATATGCGGCTATCTATGTAATATATTTATTAATATCTTTATTATTAACCGATTGTCAGCATTTTGCATTATTAAGGATAAAAACTTTGTTTTTTTCAGAAAAAGAAAAAAATTAAATTTGAAAGTAAAATTCCTGATTTTCAAGGATTAAAAAAAATTCCAAATTATTCAAGTTTTTTTCAGTTAGCAAACATCCAATACAGCTAAATCTGTCAAACATTCTAGTCTAGATAATCAGAAATTTAATTACAATAACCAGAATTCTGATTAAATATGATCAGTATGAATTTTATTTGTAATTCTTATTGATACAATCAAAATATTTTCCTCTGTTTACAACTCCCAAATATTGTTTAACTAAGGAAGTTTTCGAGAGAAAATTAAACTCGTAGAAATATACTGAAAATGAAATTTTATTCTTCGACCAGAATGATATTTAGTATTAAGAAGGTGATTATTTTCCTTCATTAAGAAAAATGATCTGATTGTATAACAACAAAAGAATTCAACAGAAATTTTAGTAAGACGAAACAAAATTTATGATTAAAATGCCATTCTCGTTCGATCTTTTTGTTGATTTAATCAGAACATTTTTCTAAAAGAAAATGGCCACCTCTTTTCGATTCTATGATTCTTTTGGCGAAATGGATTTTGCTCGGTAAGTCAATCAAAGAATGAAGTTTTATTCTCAGTATGTTTCGCGAGTTCAGCCTTCTTTTAAAGTAAACACTAAATTTTCTGATTAAACTCACAAAAAGGTCCAATTTAAGAATAACATTTTTAGTGAAACCAAACAATCTAATTCCTGCGATCCACTAAAGCTTGAATATTAGTTTTACTTTTTTTTTAATTTGTCAAATTCAAAATTCTAGAAAATAGTGTTATAAAAAACATAAAATTATTCCAAATTATTACTATTTAAAAATCAAAAAATCTCAGGACCACCCATATGTTCCAGTACAGTTTATAACTAAAAATTCTACACGGCCTCAATAAAATGGCACTCTGTTGGACTTTTTGCTGGTTTAATCAGAACATTCTTTTCAATGTCACGTTATCGCTGAAGAAAAATATACAAAAATACACTCCGATAGCACTCGTCAGTGAGCCGCATTATTATAATTAACACTGTTACGTTACTATTAGTCGTACCGTTATCACGTAATCTATCGTTTACGCACTGTTATCTCTTTCCGCATACAGTTTTTCGATTTCGCGAAAGACAGAGCGAGTGTCGCGAAGTGGCGTAAAAATATGAGCCGGTCGGGCGAGGTGGAGAGCGTGCCGGAATGGACGGACGGGGCGTCGGTGGTGTCGGTGTCGGTGGCGTCGGCGAATACGAACGTTACGTAGGTAGGTAGGTAGGTAGGTAGGTAGGTACGGGGTCGAAGCAAGCAAACCGGCGCGCCGATAAGAGCGGCGGCGAGGCGTTATCGCGATCGCCGCGCGGCCACGTCGCGCGATAACGATAACAAACTCCCCCTCTCCTTCCTCCCCCGCTGCCGCAACCCACCCCGTTGCACGGAGCGTGTTCTCCGTGTGGTGTTTGTGTGTGTGGGTGTGTTTGTATATACCGAGAGGGCGAGAGGTGACTCGTTGTTTGCCGGCTTCGTCGCCGTTTTCGCCGACTCGAAGGCGACAGCGAATTCGTAGCCGATGTTTCGAATTCGTGATAGTTTTCGTGATCCGTCGAGATGAATGAAACAAGGGCGAAGAAAATGGGTGAGGAGAAGACTGTCTGTCTTAATATTTATCTCGATCATTCTTTACGTAATCTTCAAGTGAATATAATATCTAGGAAAGAGTCTGGTTGCATTAATTGCAATTCTGGTTGAAAATAAACAAATCTGAATTTTTTTTATTGAATCTATTATTATTCTTATTGAGGTAACCAGTAATCTGATTAATTAGAATTTTTTTGTCTCTGTTCACAGGCCCAGCATCATTAATCGTGTTATGGAATATGACGTCAACTTAGAAAGGTTAAAATTAAATTTAGTTTATTTTAGCACAATCTTACGCAGAAAAATGACAATTGCGTGTTCACTAGCCATTCACGCAGCGAATGATTCATTCGGATGAATCATCTAAATTTAAAGCAAAACATGAAGTAGATCAGGCGAATAATTGTCAGACATCGATTGATAACGAAAATTCAAAGAATCAAGGATATCTCTACCTCGTGAAGCAAGAGAAAAGTTACTATTTTATTTGCTATTAAGATTTTCCACTTTTCCGAATAGAAAGTACTAAACCTTTCCAATAAATTTTTCTCTCGAGTCATTTTCAGTGTGATCTTTCTGTTTTCATAATCTCACCCTAAAAAAGATTTCTAAACATAAATAAATCAGAAAATATCAATCAAAATTCTATAAGTTATCTCGACCAGAATTATAATAGATTCAGCCAAAAAATGTCGATTCATCCATTTTCAATGAGAATTCCAATTAATGCAATCAGACTTTTTCCGGTGTAATAATTAACAAAATTCATGGAACCACCCAGCAAGCGTCCAAGTGAAATTCTAGGGACGCTGTCCGCCAGGTTCGAGCAACGCATTCATCCGCCGGACCCTCCGCCATCTTGATAACCCCCTCGGTAGCAGCATCCGTCGAAAGAGCGAGCGCGCAATCTTCAGGACGACGACGTGCCACACCTCGTACCAGAGACACATGTACACACATACGCGCGCGCGCGCGCGCACACCTGCCCGTGTATCCGCGGGGGTTGTCCGCCGTGGTCGACCAGCGGTGTTATCGCGTCGGCCCAGATTGAATATATTTCATATGTTTTCATAACTACCGCGCGCTACGTCGTCCCGCTATCTGCCGCCCACCCCCGGTCGACCGCCCGCACCCCCTTGCCGACCGACCGCACGAAGAAGGGTGGCGATGGTCGCGCTGAGGAGGGGTGGAAGGTCGGAAGAAGGAAAGCGGAGGACGCGGAACCTCGGAGCCCGGAATGCGAGAGAAAGAGACGCGGCAAGGGAGTGAAAGAAGGGCCGCCGTAGGGATTGCGGTTGCGGGATGGAAAGAGGGCGGCGAAGCGGGTGAGTACGAGGGGGTGGCTACGGGAAATCAAGCGTGAGGAGATACCGGTTGACTGATGTGCGCCTTTCTGTTGTAAAACGATAAAGGCGTCGTGGCATTGGTCGTGGGGCCGTGGGGTTTCCGATAGCCACCGCCTGTGCTCCTCACCCTCGTCCTCCTCCCGTCCTCTTCTCGTCGACCCTCGCGGGTTTGCTTCACCTCTTTCTTCGCCGTCGCCGTGTCGGGAGAAGGAAAAGAGAACGCGGCGCGACACGCGCGGAAAAATGAACGACGGGATATTCAGTTTGGCGAGCGGATGCTGAGCGCCGATCTCTCTGGACTGTCTCGTCCTTATCTGTTGGATATCGAGTGCCGTGGCGCCGCTTAGTTCGAGGAATAACTGTACGAGGTTAATATTAAAGAGCGGTACTCTCTTGCATCTGATCGCGAGATAGAAATTCTTGAAAAAATATTTCTAATGAATTACATGCATATGACTCACAATATTAAAACATTAAGGGGAAAATGACAAATATAAACAAAGTGCTATTAATGATGTGCGAATAAAATACTACACAATTAGTAACGATAAATATAAATCATATAATTATAGAACGTTTTGACTCTTCTTGAAGTCATCTTCAGCTTACAATTGGTATTGGTATAAATTAAATTTAAGGTTATGATACCAGTCATCAATAATGAAGAAAGACACGGTACAAATAACCCGCAAACCTTCTGGTATAATTGAAGAAAATACCCATGAAAGCCTCAAATGCGTAAATTTAAAGTGTTAACATTTTAAGACTTGAAATGTTAGTGAACATAATATGTATGTATATTCCACTATAAGGAAAAAAATTAAACTAAAAAAAACATTTCTACAATTAATACAGATCTAAAACATATTTTTCTTGTCTCAAGATCAACATTTAAAATGAAATTTTGGTTCGTAATGATAAAATTTTCTTTATAAAAATTCTTCAATTGCTAATTTTTTTAAATTATCACTAATTTTTTAGCAATAAAATGTCTCTTGCTAATTAATCCTTAAATTTTCAACAAAATTCACTTGGATGAAATTCAATTAAATGAAGGATAAGTTTTCTCGTCTGTTTGTAATGTTATAAATTTGATTCGTAAGAAGATCTTCAAGTTGAATTGCGAATATTAATTTCGCGTCGCGGACGCTGCGCGCTGACATGGACCAGCTCCTTATCCAGCATCTATCGACTTCTAGGACGTCGCGCGTTATCCTAACTGACGCGGAAGAGATACACGGATGATTTTCCGAGGAAAGCGGGGCGGAGTAAAGCCAAAACGAGCTCAGCAGAATCGAGTTGAGAGCGATAAATGGGAAGTGGCAACGAAAGAAATTGTTCAAGAGTAAAGATATGTGAACTCGAATCAGAGTTATCTTTTTTCATAAAATCTACGCAAAAGCTGTTACTTTATAGTAAAATCGAAACCGTATCTCGCTTGCGTAAATTAAAAAAGCGTTATTAAACAATAGTAAGTGAAAATCAATCGAGAAATGTTAAATAAAATTAAATATATAAAAAATATATTAAAAGATTAAAAACTAAAGCTGTAAGTCGTAAAAAATATTAACAGTATCGATTATGTAAATCGGATTTGATTTATATAAATGTCACGATATCATGAATTAATTATTAATTTATGCAGTTAAATGTCAAATAGAGTCGAGGAACAAAATCTGATGTTTATAATTAAACTAATACTTAGGTATATAACGTCGCGTAAAACGCGATTAGTGCAAGCATTGAGATTTATCTAAAAAAAAATTTAACGATAAGCACGTTGCAATACGTATAAAAAAGGTAAAAATGGTAGGGACGACTCAGGCTCATAATTCGCAATCAACCGGCAAGATGTTAACGCGCGAGTCACTTCGTTACCAGGCGCGAGGATAATTTTATCAAGAACAAAGTCACGCACGGCGCGGGCGTCCTTCGCGATAATTCGTCGATATTCCCGCAGCTGGGCCTTGGGGCCCACTTCACTCCGATCTCCTTCCTTTTCCCACGTTCTTCTGCATCGCGACGAAGATTCGCGCGACACTTAAGTGAAATTGCGTTCTTGGACTTTAAACAGAAATTATTACTAAAAAATGATACATTATAATTAAAACAACAATAATAAGATTAAAAATAATAATTAAAAGCAGCAATTCCAACATGCTTTAAATATTCATATTCTTTTCTGCGCATGAAGAAATACGTCTTAAAGTTTTCTTTTATTTCTGAAAAATTTTTCAAAATTTTTTCCCGAATTTTGATTAAAAATTAAATGTATAGTCTTTGCAAAAAGACTGGAATTGAAAATCTCCCGTAAAAAAAAATGAATATTATATAATATATAGGAAACAGTTCAATAAAGTTAATATTTATATTTAATAATAAAATATGTTTTAATGAAAATTTTCTCATTTTATTTTAAATATTTTTGAAAAATATGTGTACTTTTTATTGAAATAATTTTTGATTTAGGTTTTCAACTTTTGCCAAACTTTTTATAGCTAGTTTCAAATGTAATATAGAAGAAAACCTGAAAATTTCTTCTATGTTTGTTAAAAAATATGTGTAACCCTCAAATTAACATTTTTATTTCAGTTTTAAGGAATTAATCTCAATTTCGTTTTCGATTTTAATTGTAGCAGCAATAATCTTGATTAAACTTTCAAGTTTAAGTGCTTATATATCATACTTAAAGATTTTCGTCATTCAAGGAACAGAATGAGATTTCGATTATCCAACAATGAAACCGGTAACGCATCTAGATACGTTCCGAATCTATGATGCGCATACACCGCGAGTGCATAATCAACGAGTGTGCATACGTGGTCCGTTATCAGTCGCGCGATCGAATCATAAAGCCAGGCATTCATTCGATATCGGACCAATACCAGCCGCGAGATGATAACCAGACCAGGCGAGAGAGAGAGAGAGAGAGAGAGAGAGAGAGAGAGAGAGAGAGAGAGAGAGAGAAACAGAGAGAGAGAAAAAGAGAGAGAGAGAGAGACAGACAGATAGAAGAGCGTAGGTAGATTATTCTTGGCTCGCATAGCCTCTTGGTCCAGCAAAAATGTGCTGGATTCCCTGACGATTCTCTAGGACCTCTACAAGGGATCTTTCGGTTAGCGTATGGTAATAAATTCCATCGTGAAAATACTTCTCTTCATCGCTGGTCGATTTCACTTTTCCGAATGGGTCTCTTCGTGGAAGAATTATTCGGACGTGATGACGCGATGGCTTTTGTGCCTCGTGCCGCGCGTGTAAAGCCTGCAAACGTGCGCGAGCCGCTTAAAAATCGAGTCGAAGGTGACCCGGGTTCTTCTTTGTCATCGGTATAGATTTTGCATGAACGTCACAATACTGAGAGGATATCTCTACTAAAGTCTGCGATGTTCCTGCATGTATTCCTGAGATTTTTTTATTTTTGTAACTTTGTTTTGTGAGCGATTTTGTTGTGAATTACTTGAATGTGAATTATTTCGTTATAACAATTTTTTGTCGTGAAATATTGAATTATAATCCAACACTGAGAATAAAATTGTTCATTTGACTAAATTAATTTCGTTCATTTTTATTTTTTCGATGAATGTACGTATTTAAATTAAATATATGTATTATATTTGATTTAAATATATCATACATTTTCTGTAATGAAAGAAATAAAGACAATTAAATTAATTTAGTTAAATAAACAATTATTTCTTTGTGAACGCACACCATTGGAAAATTTGTGTTAATTTAGCACAATATGAATATGTCAGAAAGTAACACAAATACATATTTAAAAAAACAAACGCAAAAAAAAGATAATACTGACACAGATTATAAAGAGTGAAAGTATTTTTTTTTTCAGTAAAATTAACGTTTATGATTAATTAACATACATTTTATTCATTCACCTCCAAATTTACGTTTTAAAACATTTATTTTTGTTATTTTTTTATTTACCTATAAATCATGTTATTTTGACACAAAGAAATGTTACAATTCAATTTACCATAAACTATTATATTTAAATATAATATATATATGATAATATAATTCGAAAATCATGGTTTTCGTTTGTCACTTTTGAAGTAAGAGAAAGCAATATAAATATACATATGTATTTAATAATTTTTTAATTTTACTTAAAATAATTATAGCCCAATTTTTTTAAATCTTCCTCCAATTCGAGATTTCATCATTCAATTTTATCGTTCTAACCTGCCGATATTACGCGTCCTATAATTTAGCCGAGATAATAAATTGCGTGTCACGCATACAGCCGACGAAGCTTCCTTGAGGTTTCGCGTGTGAAACGGACGTAATGGCCAGTCTTTTGTGCAATTAATTATAGCGTCATTAGTGCCATTGACTGAGCGTCAGCTCGTTAAATTTCCTTTCTTCTCACCTAAGTTCCTCCTTCGTAGATTTTCTTGTCCAAAACATCAACCGTCGATAATAAATAAATCGATAAAGTGATTAAAAAGTATAAACAAATAGAAAAAAAGATTTCTAAAAATCATGGACAATGACAAGCTCTTCCATTGCAATTAATATACAACATTAAAAATTGTTTATGTGTAGACATAATTAGATTTAAACAAAGAATTTTTTATGTATATGGAATAACTCATAATATTATCAAAAATATTGTATAATATAATGTTTAAACTTTTGTCTATCTAAATTAAGATAGGAATAAATCGCAAATATTATACAAAATATTTTTACGATTGTCCTGCTCTTTTCGCAGGTAAGGTAAACATTCACATCCTCTTTTACTAATTTCAGTAGTCCTATAAATGACTTAGAATTTAGAGAATCCTTATCTTCTTCCTGGCGGGGTTCGTAGACATTCCAGGGACGAAGATTCGATGGGACCGATAATTATTTGGGCCGAAGTGGTCAGGGAACGTTATAAAATTCATTCGATCTCCTTATCAGTGTTAAATACGACTGAAACGAATCTCGACACGAGTTTATTTGGAGTAATCGGCTCTCCTTTTCTCCCCTCTCCCTCGGATCCGGTGGTCCCCGATACTCGGGTCTCTGATATCGTTCGCCCTTTTTTCTTTGCGCGCGGGGCCCGCAGCAGATAAAGCACCTGCATTCTCTGCCAGAAGACGGCACTTCGAAACCCACGCTTCGTCGATAAAGCAACGGTTGCATTCCTCCCCTATCGTCCTCCCCCCCAACCATCTTCGCGACGCAAAGATAACTAATGCAACTCTTACACAGGGTGTCCCTTTCAGCCGCAGGTACTGAGAATCAAAAAGCGCAGCGGTCAATTCAACTCAATGACTGACGACATCAATGGTCGTTACTATTGTAACCGATTATCTTGTTATTATAAAAATTTACTATTTAAATTATTGCTTATAATTTGCTTATATAATTTATATTTTTATTATTATTGAAATATCGTACTAACAACTATATATTAAATAATTTATAGAAGATTTAATAGTGTATTAAAATTGTGTTCATTATTATTATTATATTTATTATTATTATTATTAATATTATTAACTGTATTAATATATTAAGAGAAAAGTTTTTGGTGTTTATAACTATAATTACGTGTTATCATAATTATAGTTAATTTATAGTCATTTTTTTAATGTCACCTATATATTTGTCGATAGAACTGTATATACATATAATTATTATTACTAACATTATAGTTGTAATAACCATAATTATGGTAATATATAATTAAAATAATAAATACCAAAAACTTTTCTTTCAGTAGCATTATTATTTTACGATCCTAAATTAAATATTTTACAAAGTTGCAACGAAATCTTATATTTCTGTTAATTTGAAGATTAAGGAATTCCAAGGAAGATCCTTTCAACTAAACTTTAATACAAGGTTGGATTATCAGGTTTTAATAAAAAATATTAGAAAGCAACTGAAACAAAATCATGGAAATGTTCATAATCATTTCTGTTAATTTTCTGGAGTGTTTATAGCTATTCGGGACCAGTGTGTATGTCAGAGATTTAATCAGACCGCAATGCAAATTTTCGTGAATTAAGACCCAGACAAGGCCCTATCATCAAATCGGCAACAGCTCGTAGATAGAAGTCCCGTCGCAATGAGGGAGTTATTTCTCGATGATAGCAGACGCGATGATTACAGATATCACTGTTACAGATTGAGTAGAATTTAATTTCCACCGCATTGATTAGTGCTTCTTAATTCTCTAATTTATAATAAAAAAAAAGACACGCAATACTCCAAAAATCTCAATTCTAATCATTCTATATAGGTAATAAAATTAATTCTTTACTGAATTTAAATACGTTATCTTTAAATTTTTTCCTAAAACTGTTTTTTTCATTTTCTAAATGTAGTATCTAATTATCTTCAGAATTTGTTCTTTTTAAATAAATTTATTTAAAATTAATTTCTGTTAAAAAATCTTTCAAAATTTTTTACAGAATTCGATTTCCCATATCACTCTTATATTTCTGTGCGTTGTTTGCATTAGAAATCTTTAACCTCGAACTTTTCCTTCACTTATAATTAGTCTAAATTACGTTTTAATTTGTAACTTAACATTGTTAACTTGTTAACATAATTTACACATGTTTGTTGATTACTTTATAAAAGACTTATTTATTTAGTTGTTTAGCAATTTACACGTAGATACCAGTTTATTTAAAAAAAATCAATCTTTCTCTATTTTATGCAAGAATTATCTTGTTACTTATTTAGCACAATTTATTACTTGATCTTTTTATTTAAAAAATATTAATCTTGCTGTTTTACAAATTAATAGGGAAAAAAGATAAGTTTTAATTTAATAACACACACAGATATTTTTTAAGATACGAAGGAATAAATAGAAGAAACCGTATCAATTTTAATATAAATAAATTGTATAAACGCGGAATTAAGTTACGATATCTTATACAAAATAATATTGTATAGAGTAGTAATATTTATTTATATACAAGTACAAACTTTGATTGAGAAAAAACGGAGAACACGACGATTCCGGATTGAAATGTTTCGCTGTGTTATCTGCCCTCTTCTTCTCTTAATCGGTCATTTAATTGATTAAACAGTTCATAATTAGAGCAAAGCGAGCGAGACGAAAACGCGAATTTACGAACAATGAGCGTTTCACAACGACGAGCTCTAAACCATATCCGACCTAATTTTAATTGGAAACGGAATCATACATGTTTGATAGTTTGTGTACGTACGATATAATGTTCTGATAGTAGTGAAACCCGAGAGAAGGGAGAAGAGGGGCACGGATCGTGAAACGGGGTCCAATCTTTGGCGGGGGCCCAGGCGCACTTATCTTTACGACAAGCACCATCGGTGCACGGTTTACTCTAAGCCTTCGCATTACTAACTCGCCATATAATTTATATAGTCATCAAAAGAAAGAATTTCGGGGAGAAAAATTGTGATGGGCAAAAAACTGACCGATATCAAGCAGAAAAAAAGAACAGTATACAAATACCATTATATGTGCAATTATTTTTGTATAATATTTAATTTTATGATTTTTAAATATATATATATATAACATATAAATTAAAAAAATTAAATTAAAGAATTAATGTAATTCTTCTTTCCTCCTTGTAATCTAATCAATACTTAGTTTATTTCTTAGTTTATTTAGATTATTCTTAAACGATACCGACATTTTTTGTTTCTTTTTTCTTGCAAAAAAGTTTTGAATTTAAATTCTTTATTTCTTTCCTTCCTTCAAATATTTTAGAATTTTTTACAATTTCTTTAAAAATTTCTTTCATTCCTTAGGTTTATAAATCTTATGAAAAATCAAATAGTTTTGATACAATCTAATGCATTACGTCAAAGACTGATAATTACGAGTATGTAAGTAACTTTTTTAATTCTTTATTTGTTTTTTTTTTTTTATTTAACAAACCTGTAACAATTATTTTAAAAAAATTCTAAAAAAAATTCTAAAGAGAGTTCTGAAATTTTTGAAAAATAAAATGAAAAATTTAAATAACTCAAAATTCTCCTAACAACAAAGAAACAAAAAAAATAGTTTTAATAATATACAAAGATGTTTTAGAATATTTTACAATTCCGAAATTTACAAATCTTATGAAGTCAAATAATTTCAAAACGTGCCAAAAATCAATAATTAATTTAGACACGAAAGAAATGTCGGCACTTGCAAATGGACGTCACAGAAAAGTAATCGTATATTTTAGGTGCGCTGCAGCAATTCGCAAAAAGCGCGTACTGCGTACTGGTGTGTAATAGCAGAGACCATAGCTGTAATTATTAGCACGGGTCTCTAGCCGGAGCTAGAAGGCATCGCATCGCATCGCGCCGATCGCCGGCAGCGCCGCGGTCGAATCTAATTAAATATAATTAGCCGCGATTTGCATAGATGGCCGATAGAAACCGGACGCGGTGATAAGCGCGATAACGGCCGTGCACGGCCGATACGAGGGACGATTATGGTCGCCCAGGTCTCGCTGCTCGAGCAGACATCGGCACGATCATCGCGAAATTCCGCCTCCACCTCTCCCTATTTATCTCTGTCTCGCCCATTTTTTTCTCGTTAAATCGCTCCTCCCCTCCCCTCACACTGACCTTCCTCTGCCTCTATCTCTTATCGCTCTCGTCTGGCTTTGTCTTCGTTGGGCCCGGAGAACTGGGTCCGAAGATGCTCCTGCAGGTCGCTCAAGAGTAATTCTTAATTAATGGGAGAGGGGGAGAAGTTTAATTTGATAGCAGATGTTTTCTAAGATATCAGAGAATAAACAGAAGAATCAAACCGATTCTTTAATTAAATGTAGAATTGAGTTACGATATCTTATGCAAAAAACACGAAAGAAATAATATATTCAAGATAAATGATTTTTTTTCTTTTTTAAACATTAATGTTACATATTTCGAATAGCCTCCGAATCCTACACAGAAAGAATAATTTAATTAATACAGCAAAAAATTTAGATTTGAAAGTAATTTCACTGAACTATCAAAATAATAATAGATGTAATGAATATATCTATTACTAAAAAAGTAGATAAGTATTTAATATTTAATAGTATATCATATAATAAGTAGTGAGCATTTCTTAGCAAGTAATAAGGAGTATTATATCTAGTAATAAGTATCCAGCAGTATTTAATATATAACAGTAGTAAGTAGTAAGCATCTACATTAGCAAGTAGTATTTAATAGTAAAGTATCTAGTAATAATTATCTATATTATGACTGGAATGTAATTTTAATCTTAATCTTAATTCGATTCAAAAACTTGTACTTCTTAACTGATGTACGTTAACGTAACGCTTTATACGTTCTAATTAAATGCTTTCATATACGTTGCGGGCCAACGCAGTTTAAGAAGGAACGCTGGGGTTAACCCTCCCCCCCCCCTCCCCCACCCTCCCTGCGACGTCCCTGCCCCGCGAGGACACGACGGCGTGAGGAGAGGCGAGGGATCCGATATCTGTTCGCACGTCATTACCCCAGACACTGCAGCAGCAGCAGGATCTGGCCAGGATCGTTCCGGTCGCGGGAGCCCGTCTCATCGGCTACCTTCCCGCCCCCCATTCCACCCCCTAGCTCGTTCACCGGAACCCCGCTATCCTATCCGTGATCTATGGATCATAGTCCGTTTAATTCCGCCCGCCCCGAAACGAGAATCTATCTATCGCGGAAGACGAAGATTCGATTCGATCCGATGATGTATCGGCGACGCCGGTCCGTCTCGCGGCAATTCTGCCGATCTCACCCGGCGATGCGTCGTTCATCCTCCTCGTGCGTTCTCTTCGAGCGCGGAATCAGAACGGAAGCGGTGATAACTGATCGAAGAAACGCTTATCGAAGAGTGAAAGATTCGTATCTTGAATTTATGGAGCGTAAGATCTCAACTAGGCGATCGCAATAAACGTGATTTTAAAAAGGTAAATATGAAATATTGAGGCTGTAATACCGTTATCGCACAGACGCAATATATTAAGACAGTAATAATATAATTAATTCTAATCTCGACGATTAATAAATAAGTCATTTCAATCCTTTCGCCGCGGTTCCGCTCGAAGAGGTCTGGATAAATGCGAAGGAGAAGGGGGTCGGTGGGGAGAGGGGCCAGAGTGTCAAAGGGCGGTTCTGTGAAAAAAAGTTGAATAATCGTCCACGGCGTGGGAGGGTAGAGGGAGGAAGGGTGTTTCGTGCGAGTCTACTCGCATTCCTCCCCATCGCGTACGAATGTTGGCGGCCACGTACGAAAAAAAGGGTTGCAGATACGCGGTTGGGACGCGGGGCAATCTGATTAGCGCGATCTAATTAACGCTGCTTTTAATGGCGTTCATTAGCACACACATCGTCGCCCTCCCCCTCTCTCAGCCTCGCCCTTCTTCTCACATTGGCACTCTGTTAAACCCGCCGTTTCACGTGTGTGAGACAAATGTAGAACGAAGAGAAAAGTTTCCCTCATCCAGAATTAAAGAGCTTATGAGTTCATATTTTTTATTCAATTATTGAAATGCTAATCTTATATACGTATAATCAAATATCAGAGCTAAAATTAACTTTAAAAAACATTTTTCTGTGTTTTTTTTTTACTAACGTACTTATTAATCGATATTCAAATTTTTTCGCTACCGTCTAAAATTATAAAAAAATTATAAACTATATTTTTAATATTTTTAATTCAATTATTAATCACAAAACGTCAATTTTAATCAGATCAGAGTTAGAAACAATTTGAAAAGTGTTTTCCTACGTATTTATGTGCTTCTTTTTATTTATTTAAGTCTAACATATATTATTTGATTAAATATATATATATATTCTTTAACAAAAGGAATAAAGATAATTAGTTAAGCTAACGAGCCTTCTCACTACATGTTTTAATTAAGCTAAATAAACAATTAATTTAGTGGACAATTTTTTTCTTAGAGTATAATCTAGAATCAAACAACTCTCATATGTGTTACTGTGTTTCATAAAATATATTTACGACGAGAAACATCAATCTTAATTATATCAGATTCAAATTGATTTAAAAAAATACGTTTATTTATACACTTCCTGACTTATTTGTTTTTTTTAAATATACAACGTAGTTTTATCATATTTATCACTTTTAGAAATATACTATCATTTTATACGAATAAAAATGTCGTGACATTCTGCTTCTTAACTTCTATATCAAAATACAGTATATATACTTCCATTCGATTTCGCGTGAAAAACATATTTCGCGGTTTAGGGTAGATTTAATACGGCCGCCACACATTCCGTATGATCGATCGGACCTGGAAACGCTCCTGTTTATAAAATTGCCTGTATCAGCGCGACGTAGATATCGCCGTAAACGTATGTAGGAATTTACGGATCTTAGATCGCGCGGTTTTTCCGCGGAATCGGCGCGGTACTTCGGCGTAGAGCGAAACGACAGACGCTAACAGCGTGTCGTGTGTGCGAGAAGTGCGTGACATTGTATGGATATTAAGCTGATTTTCCGGCAGATAATTCTCAACCGGGCACACACCGCGCACCGCACACCCGGTACATTACCTGACGTTTCTTCCCCTCCGCGTTAAAAATCTTAATTCAAGCCGACGCCATTTTACACGGAGCACTCCAATCAGCCGAGACAACACACACTCGCGCGACTTTATCAATTTAAATACGTGAAAATAACGATCTCGTTGAAATGTTTGTATTCTAAAAATATCGGTGCGAATTTAATCTCTTTAGGTCCTGTGTACATTGCAATATATATCAAATTTAAAGATATTGTCAGAGATTTATTTAATTCTATTGACATCTCTCTCGTCTGAAACCAGATGTGCACTCTAAAAAAACATCGGTGTCGAATTAACACCTCTAGTGTGGATTTAACGTTCGTGCGGTGTCTATATAATTCTTCCTATATCGGTGTTAATATTGTATTAACATGGTTGATTTGAAACCTCTGACGTTTGTATGAATACCCTCATGATGTAAATTTAAAATCCATGGTGTTAAATCCACATCATATTAATGTTAATATTAACACGATGAAAATTATATAGACACCACTATTTTTTAGAGTGTACATATATATGTGTTGAAAAAAATATTCAAAAGTGAAGTAATTAATTTATTGGTTTGAATTTGAAAACCGTTTTTTCTAAGTAAAAACTGACGATGAAACTGACGTCACCTTGACGAGTTCTTGAACATTTTCTCAAGAACTCTTCTCGCAACACTGTATTACGTATATTATGTTGCGTTTACATCATGATTATCATCTAACATCGTTATCGTCACGATCGGATTCCGAATCGCGTGACCGGAAATCGGACGGGAGTTTTTTTTAATCGAGCCTGAGACGACGAATCTTTCTGGCATGCGATATCACGGCGGCGTCAACGGTGGTAGCGACAGCTATTCGAAATATTCCAGAATAATCGTTTCCCGATAACGAGAATACGTGTCGTCCATCTATTAATTAAACGAGCAGCAAACGAACGCAAGGACGATAGAAATAATTATCATTCTTCAATAAAAAGAGCCAATAAAAAGTTCTTTTTTTTTTGCGGAGACGATAAAAATGGCTGATTTTAAGCCGTTATCCGCAGTTTAAAAAATGATAACTGAGTGATAAGATATATGGCTAATTTTTGTGCAAAAGACTATTTTTAAAAGGAATTGCACGATATGACAATTCGAGAATGTTTAGTGAAATATTTGCGCGCAGTGAAAGTTATGAATGAAGTAAATATATAGTTTTCGAAATGTATATTTGATGCAAATCTAATCTGTAAATTTTCTTTGAGGTAAAATCTCTAAAGAATGACAATTGTGCCAGTCTTGGAAATCAGTGGTAAAAATTTTCAATTTTTAAGAATGAGATTTCACTCTTCATCTGATATTATTAAACATATATAATAATATACAAATATTAAATAATATACATGTTTTTATATTTACCTATATTTTATAGCATAGTTAATTTTATAATCTTAATTACTCCGCATAAACGGTCGCGCACTTCCAGAGAAGCAGCCTCCTCGAATCGAGATCAGCTCGGTCAAAGTGTTGAGCTCTATCAAAGTAAGAAATAAACAAAATACTTCGTATCAAAAAACCTCAGTCATTTAAAGAAATCAAAACAAAAAACGTATGGCATCACAAACTCGGTACGCAATTAATTATTAATCAGAATCGCTCTCACGAGATCCATTCGAAGGCAACAAGGACTGTAACCTCACAGCTGTAACCTCCGCAGAAGAATATATTTCGCGGGAATCGATTATATTCCATAGAGACAAGCGTTTTATATTATTATCGTTCTGTTATCGCATCTATTGGACAGCGACGCGGAATTCCGCGGGTCGCTTCGCTCACGTGGACGACGTCTCGATCGCTTGTAACACTCCCTGTAGCTACACACGTGTAGCAGCCTCCGCCGGTAGGTAGGTAGATAGATAGGTAGGTGGTTAGGCAGGTAGTAACCGACTTTACTTGTACGTCGCTCGTGCACACTCGGTATAGCGAGCCCGGTCCCGTCGTTTGATATCTGCTACATATCTAGCAACGTGTGCCATGTGCCTTATCTCCGCTGCCGCGCTCGGCCCGTGCGTCGTGCCCGTGTCTCTGCGTGCGCGTAAGCACGCGTGTATATACATGCGGTACACACGCGAAGGTCTTATCGTCGCGAATCTGCTTCGCGAGAGCGTTAGTGTTCGGTGCGTTTAGCATTGTATGGATATCAAACGATTCTGCGCCGCTCGTAGGACGTTATTTGTGCACACACTTGTGTATACACATATGTATACATGTAGAGACATAACACACATATGTGGGTAACATACATGTGCGTAGCACGTCGGTGAATTCGCGTCTTCCTCTGCCCCCCCCCGTCGAGCGATCTTGAAATTTTCGACGATTTTGTTCCTGAAACGCTCGAGAGTCGATAGCTACTTGTTAAATTGGATACTTATTTCGTTTATTTTCTTAAATTTCTTTTATTTAGTGCTTTAACATTTTCAAAGATTTTGTTCTTGAAGCGCTCGCTCAAAAGAATCGACGCCTATTTATTTAGATATTTATTAGATTAGATATCTATTATCTCTAGATTAATCGTCAGATTAGGTGTTTATTTATATTGACACTCAGGGGAGAACAGATATTTTTTTATTTCTATACTCTTACCACATTTCTTTCATTTGGAGTATTTTGACATTTTTATTTAATACTTATACTTATTTAAAGTTTTAACATTAAATACTTTTAATATTTTTTAAATATAGTATTATATATAGTATTAGTAAAAATATAGTATTAGTATCATTTTCTTAAGTTATTTAAAGACTTACAAACTCCGAAACGTCGTATCTCTTCGAAATACCTATCAGCAGCAGCAAAATGCTTCGCTAGCGAATCAGATTTCTGAAGATACCAATCTCCTCGCCTTTATCCCTTCTTTCTCCCTGCGTCATAGGGCATTTTTCCGCGATCCTCGGGTGAACGGCTCGGTCGATCGGCGAGACGAAGCGCCCGCATAAATCGACGACGACCCAGCGAGGTGCAACGGCAACGAATCCATATTCATCGGGTCCGAAGTGCATAAAATTACGATATAGTGTGAGCGAGCGAGCGAGCGAGCTACTCGCACTCGCGTGTCGACATGCAGGCACCGCATAGCCACCGGATAGATCCGATAAGCGTTAATACCCACGAAAAGTAACCTGACAGCTACTAAAAGGTATCCCCCCCCTCCCCTCCACGCATCCAAATGCACTACGCGTTTCCGTCCCATCCCTGCTCTACATTCAAATGAAACATCACGCCACAGCCGAATGTCATCATCATACACACCTTGACTGAAGTAGAAAATAGCGAATCGCGCCCAACGTCCAAGAATAAAATAAAAAAATACAGATTATGTGATAAATAAAAATAAAATTTAATATAAAAATAAAAATATATATATAAATACGTATACATTTATATTTAGATATATATACTTATATAAATTTTAGTATCAAACATTTAACTTGGCTTGTAGACTATACTATTGATTTTATTCGAAAAATAACATAACAGTTAAAATAAAATCAAACTGAGATTGAAATCTATCATACTAAATAGAATCTTAAATCAAAATTAAAATTAAATCATATATAAACTGTAAATTAAAATAATTATACTTAAAAATAGAAATATATATATAGATGGAAGAGTAAAAATAGATTATATAATATTTAAAAATTAAATTTCTCACAGAAAAAGGGAAAATCCTTTTTAATTTAACAGAAAATTAATGATTAATTAAATAATATCGCGGAAAAAAATATTTGTAACATGGTCAAGTGTTATTTTCATTTTATAGCTCTTAAAAAGATCATCCTTTTGAGTCGTGACGTAAAAATTATATGTAATGTTTTTAGACATTCAATTAGCTATTGTCTAATATTACTATAATATATTCTCATTAGTTATAAAAATAAATTATATTTAAAAGTATTATACAATATGATATTGTAGTATAATAGTTAAAAGTCTAGTAAAAGTGTAAACAAAAATAGTATAAACCGAATTTTAACGAAAATAAAAGATCTATGCTAAATTCTATCTCCGGTAAACGCAATTTCGAAGGAAAGTGAGGCTGCAATATGAAAACGGGGTACGCTCGTATTTGCGAGATGATGTCCCGTATGCCTAGTCAAGTCCGTGAAATTGTAACGTCTTCTCGCTTCCGCCGTCGAGGAGAGACCAGCGTCGAGTTTCGGCACGATCGACGGAATGCCGGGAGAACGATAAGCGGTCCGCGGCGGCGATTGCAACGTTATCGCCGTGTACATTACAAAATTATTTACGATCAATAATCCTTTATCTCGCGTAGCGCGACCCATTAACGTGCCGGGCCCACTTACGGCTACGCCACGTATTTACGCGCAACGCGTACATCGCGGGTATACGTATGCGTATCATGCCACGACGTGCGTAACGCTGCATGTACTGGTGATCCATGCCATTGGAAAATATGCACGATTGCGAGAAGACCTCGACGGGAGTTCCATCGAAAGATGGGAAAGCCAATGGCGGTTTTCGAGATGAAGCTACTCGACATTGACGATACTCGTATACGTTTTTGCGCGGAGGTGCGAATTGCGAGAAAGCAATTGATCTTGTACGAGCAAACATTCAGAAAAACTAGCAAAAGCAAAGTCGTTCTCTTAACTGATGTATTTTTGTCCTGCCACTTTTGAAATAAAACAGCTATATTATGAAAAATTCACTGATTTAATAAATAGATAAATCTTGTTGCAATTAATTGAGAAATGAATTTTAAATTGACATCTCTAGTTCTCTAATTACTTGCATAATTAAACATCATAATTTTTATTGACTTTTATAACCTTTATTTCAAAGATATTAAAAATCTGTCGTTAAAATTTAAAGCAGATCGAAAGAAAGAAATGTACATATATTTTGAATGTAACGAAGTTTATACGTATTCTAGTTTATATATCAGAAATTTTCTCCAAAGAATTAAGGTCAAATCTTTCTCGAGTGAGAGTCGTCTTCAAAAGCATTAACGTCGGCTTTTAACATTTTTCTTAAAACGAAAAACAAATATGCAAAATCGCCAGAGAATACAAGAAAGATAAGCAAATATTTCAGTTGCCTATACATATCCGATCGTAAATTCGCTACACCTGCAAGTGGCGATTGCCGCAATATCGTTGCATGGCGCGGCGCCGGCTATTTGTTATAATTAGATACGCGAGCGAAACGTGTCTCTTTATTTTACTCGTGTGTGCCCTTTTCGTCGGCGTCGCCGCGCCGCCTCGATCGCGAGTATCCTCACGTGGGAGACAGTTCGTTCGCAGCGACGACCTCGCGAGAATAGTTCAGGGGGTCGTTTGACGGAGGCCGCCTTGAGAAAAGCGACTCGCTGCCAATCAAGCGAGGCGCCAGGAATGCCGCGATCGGCTCGCGGTCGGCATGGCAAGTGTGTGCTAATTGCCTTGCCAATCCTCCCCTCTTCTGTCCCCGCGATTAATCTGCCTGCGTACCCCGGCCCCTTCCTCCCCCCCCCCTTACCCCTTGCGGTAATTCATTATGCCTCTCGCCGCGTTGCGCCAGGCGCGAGATTTCTCCTCTGCCGGTCGTTTCACCGTGGAGCCTTCGCGATTAAGCGGCGAATCGAATTAAATTCGCGCCTCTTTTCGCACCTATTTACGAGCGTAATTCCCGTGTCACACTACGCATTGGGGATTGAGAATCAGATGAATTCAGCCAGTCATAACGAAACAGATTAAAATTAAAATGATCTGATTGATCGAATTCTAATCCTCAATTCGTAATCCTCGATCTCCAGTGCGTAGTGCGACACACTGGCTTAAATAGAATATATATAAATCCGCTCGACAGATTCTATGTTAAAAAAAAAAAAAAGAAAAAGGGACAGAGAGACAGCGACGTGTCTATCGTAAGAACCGTTATGAATCCTCAGCTTCTCCAGTATATAACGTCATATGTATAATTGCATAAAATATAGATCTTAAACTATGACGATTAAAATTATTGACTATATGGAAAAGAACGGTTTAGTCGCTAAAGTGTCTAAACCAAATACATTAGATCTGAGGATAATTTTGTTGGATCATCAAAATAATTATGTAGAACCCCAGACAGCAAAACTGCAGAAACATTTGATTGCAAGACTACAAGGTTGCAAAATATTGTTGCAGAGTTGTTCTCTACACTGAAAAAAATACTAAATTTGTCCACTAATGTCAGTGCCGTGTACTCAGAGTGCTCACGATCAAAGAACAAGACATTATTTTTCATAATATTTTACTTTTGAAATGTTGCAGTAATGCCGACATAACATTGCAAAAATATTGTTTGTCTCTGCAACGTTGCACTGTAATATGCAATGTCGAAATATTGCAGCAATGTTGCCACGAACTTTTATGTTGTATGAGATATCTTCAGCGTTGGATGAGTAATGTTGTAAAAAATTTTTAAGTTCTAACAATCAATTTAAACAATTATCTTGCATAATTATTTTGAGGTCCAAATTATTTTTAAATTTGTATCCGATCAAAATTTTTAGATACTTCAGCAAAAAGCTTCTTTCAATGCAGAAGTATTTACTTCGATTAACAGCGAATCCAATTTTTTTCAAAGATTCGATCCATCTGCTTATTCCGATACATTACAGCACGGACTGTAAAATTAATTCCGATATATCTTGATCCATTATTTTCCTCTGAAAATAATCATTCCCCCCAAAATGACGACATCTGCACTTCGGGGCGTCATCAGGTAAACGCGCGACTTCTCGAGAAGTCCCTTCGAACCTTTTCACTTCTTCGTCGATCGGTTCCGGGTGTTGCAGGAAACGGGATACACAAACATGCAGAGAACGACAGGCAGGCGAGAAGAGAGGGGACAGGGAAGGGGGAAAATGTTGCACGGGGGTGGCAAAAAGGGGTGGCCAGTGTTGTCGGGCCGAGGGATCTGCGCGCCGGTATCCGCCTGCATCTGGGAGACGGCTATGCATTTATGCATGTTTCGCGACTATCGCATGCTTCTTGCCAATAACGGGCTCGCCGTCCGTTCCGCAGGGAGAAAACCCGAGGTACTCGGCCGCCATTTTCGCCGCGGTCTTCTCGCATGTCGCAGGTCGCTTTCTCCCGCGCGCGGATCTTTTCTTTCAGTGCGCAGACGAGTGATGAATCAAGAAATTCTTACGTACAATGAATTCTTCAATATCACTCTCAATTTGAAATTATACCCGAGTTTTTGTTTTTATTATTAAAGATGTATATTTGTTTATATTGCCGTTATATCCTTAATGTCTGGCGTTTTAATTAAAAAAATGTTATATCAATAATGTTTGGTTACTTTTTAAATTCTTTGAAGTAAATTTCTTAAAGATTGAAAATTTTGCTACTCTAAAAAAAGAGTAGCAAAATTTTCAATTTTTAAGAATAAGATTTCACTTTTTAGAGTAAGATTCCACTTCAAAGAATTTGCAGAATAATTGTTAATGTTATATTATTAATGTCTTATATTAATAGATAATAAAAAAATGCTTTTATAAATGTTTACATCAAGAAATATACAGATTTTTTATCAAGAATTTTGTTTCTATGAATTTTCACTGGATTATCAAATTCATCTAGTTTTAATTAATTCTTATTGTTAGATTTATGATAATTCAATCTTAATTAAACTATATGTATGTGTTATTTTCACAATAATTTATCGTTAATATACAGTATTATTTAAAAATATTAGACACATACTTTCTTCATTCATATAGAATTCTTTTGTCTGCATTGTTACCTGTTGATTATCGGCATTGTACGTAAGTTTAAAGAATTCTTGAAACAAAGGATAATTTACAGTGAATACTATAAATCAATTTTTTAAACCAAAACTTTAAGTAATGATTAACAAGATGTCTAATATTTTTAACCAAAATTGTATATTTAAAAGTCATCCAATTTATTTGTTCAACTCAATAAAATAATCCGAGAATTCCTCTCCCGAGCATTGACAATTAGCATTAATACCATCACTACGCCAAGACGATTGTCGTCGATTTCGCGGTCGGCATTCGCTGTGGCCAAAGACGAGAAGGCGTGCCGAAGAGGGTATCGACAGCCGCGATCGACAGCAATTGCCGAGGGACAGAGGAAAAGGGCAGACACGGCTCGTCCATTACCGAGGTCGGAAAAGTCACCGCGTGAACGATTTGCGCGGTACTCTCGCGGGCGGATGGACGGTCAAATGAACGCCCTCACGCACGCAAGATTCTTCGTGACGAGACTCTCAATACGAGACGCGCAAAATACTACGCTGCTGTAAATTGAAATAGCGAGTATATACGTCAATTAATCGCACGCTAGTCACTTAATGTACCTATAATGGAAATAAAAAAAAGATCAACCTTCTACCTCAACAATTTTCTTTTCACATGTACAACTTTGGAATTATTCATTTATCCAAGCTTTCATTTTGTCCTATGTCAAGTTATATAGTACAAGCATTATATTATAATAAAACAAAAGTAGCTATTATATTTACCTTAAAAGATAGCTAAACATATATAACTTATCTAATATTAGTATAGTCATTGACAATTAAAAACTTTTTTTTTAAAAATTGGGTTTATAATTGTTGACATAAAATATAAATCTACAAAAATTTTTATTAAATGATAAACATTTAATAACTTAATTTTGTTAATGGAATTAAACGAAAACTAGAATAAGAATAATGTTTTTTTTAAATAGGAAAAATTTTTTAACAAATTGCTTTATAAAGAAGAAAAAATCTTCTTTGTATACTTTTACTAACGTTTTCTCTTGTTCATATTGTATATTTCAATGAAATTATTATTATTTTTATTTCTCTATTTAAAATTTATTTATTAATTTCTTTTTATTCGATACGTTCAACTATTATTATTTATTGTTATGTAACTGTATATCCTAGCTTTATAATTCTATACACATAATTAACTGGAATTATCGCGTATTGAACATACGATCCTCCAATTAAAAACACAATTATTCCAATTCCTTGATTTCTTCGCCTCACAATTATCGCATCCCAAGATCAAATATACCGGTTAACACGCGTGCGTGTATCGCGCCGCAGAATCAAGATTCCTCGCATTCATGCCGCGAGTACAAGTGGTAATAAGCCCCGAAAGGCGGTGGAAAAAAACCGGGTGCCCGCAATCGGGGTACGTGTTTTGCACCGCGGGGTGTCCGCGCGATCGACCGCGATTCAATTATCGAGATCGATATCTCCACCGCGGCGTGGCGGCCTCCCTCGACGCGCTCCCCCCTTTCTTCATTCTTCACGCATAAGCACGCACGCATACGCACGCACGAAAGCCGCGCAAGGCACCTGTCCGCCCTCTGGCTCGTCGAGACGACGACGAGCATCAGATGATTAATGACGTCACTCACGGCCGAGCCTAACCGGGATCAGGTACAAATGACGCTACAAATGCCTCGAACATAAGTCGTACATATAGAGAGTAAAAATCGACAGGAACAATGCGAGATATACAGGATAAGTATCTACAATTATAACCATCTACCTTCAATAGATATAGGTACATATAATAGTATAATATAATGAAATAATTTATATAATTAATATAAAATTAATTATATAAAATAAGAGAAGTGTCACTTATAAGTGTCAAAGTTAGATATTGGGACAATACACATTTATATTTAAATATTTAAATAAATTTATCTCAGGTAACTGTGTGAGTCAATTACTTTCGACTTGCAATACAATTTAATTGAAATACAATTTAATTGAAATAATAATTAATAACTCTCACAAATTGAATAACATCGTCTCAATTTGATTTAATTAAATAATTTAAATTAATTATATAAAATATTTAATAATATATAAAGAGTAAAATTTAGAAAAATGATGGTAAAAAATCAAAAAAGATTCCACAGAAATTTCTATATCGATATTTTTGACATTCGTGATAAAAAATATATTTAAAAAAAAATATTAAATATGTTTGATAATTGTTTAACTGTTTAAATTTGTTAAATATTTTTATAATTATTTTACTTTCTTCCACAAAAACATTCGTGACATGTAGATATTAATCGCAAAATATCTTCGGAATCAAGTTTTGATTAAAGTTCTGATTCACTTAATAAATAAATTCATAAAATCTACGAACGTAGTATATAAATTCACACGCATTTTATAGAAGCACTCGAGATCTAACTTCGACCGTTACGGCATGTTGTCATCGGTATTTATTAGTTCATAAAATTTTATTATTATTTGCTTATCAATTTAGGCCTTAGTTCAAAAGTATCTTATTGTTAATTTCCAATATAAGTAAGTCATCTAATATTAATCGATAATGACAAAGAACCGATGTGTTGGCGAACAAGATTAATTATTCCCGCAGCCGTTTCTCCTTCCTTTCGCGTTTCTGCTCGCTGTCAGGGTATCGGTCGGATAAATAAACAAGGGAAAAGAGAAAAATGCAGTCGAGAAGGAAAGAGGGAGAAAGAGAGCGTGCGAATGTGGGCATCGGCGATCCGATAAATTCGCCCTTTCTCCGCGCCGGCCACCCTCACGGTGGTCGTTATCGCCGCCGGCAATGCTTTTCCAGACACCGGAGAAATAGTTCTCCAGATAGCGGCGGGAAAGTGTACGCTTTTCCGACTGCACACCTCTCTCCCTCTTTCTACTCGTTCGATATCGCAGGCGATTTCGTATCGCCGCGCCGGATGATTTCTGCCGCGCGAAACAAACGGCGAGAAACAAGTTTTAATGCCAGTTAATTACCGAATTCATATTTCTACAATGTAGAGAATCATCCATGAAGAGCGGGTTATATCTACCTGATAATGACAGCCTCTTAATAATTGAATAAACAAAAACAATAAAATTGTAATCAAATAATATTATAATCTCATATATGGAAAGTTATATAAATTTTACAAATATGAATTATATGTAAATCAGACTCTGATTGTAATCTACATGAGATTATTTAATTTACATGAATACATGTTTTATAATTGTTATATTAAACATACGGGATGCTTTATTACTAGATTTAAGAAACACAGAAAGATATCGATTTTGCTGTAGTATTTAAAAATGTAGTTATAGATATGAATCTGTGAAACTTGTTTTGTTGAAAATAATTATGCAAGAAACACGAATACTGCGAAAAGTTTCAATATTTTACATAACAACTAGCTTGAATGTTTTACATAATTATTGTGATAAATCAACAAAATTATTTTTATATCTATATATAGCTACATTTTTAGATACTTCAACTAAATCATTCCTTCCGTGCACAATATCAATTAAATTAGAAAAAATTATATATTTTGCATACAAATGTAAATATAAATCTTTTTTCTTTTAAAAAACAACTTAAATTTTCTCTTTATCAGTTGATTCATCTTATTATTCAGCTTATTATTAAAAATATTCAAGTACAATTACCATAAATGAATTGTTTAATAGATATAGATGATAAAGATACTTTTTAGTCCGATTAGACTCAAAATAGCAACTTTTAAATGGTGCTTCAATAAAATCTGTTCATTTTGTGATTGTGCTTTTGGAGTTATGAACAGTATCTCATAATTTGCAAAATAATATTTTCAACCAATTTAATCAAAGTAACTTTCTCCACACGATTAGAGCAAGATTCTGTTTCACATAGAAATATATAGATTAACAAAATAATCGATTTGATATATAAAAATAGAAAACAAAACCAAAGATTACTTTAATTTTCAAGAAAGCCATTCTTTTTACCTCTTAACGCTAAGGTAAAAGTATCAATACCCTAAATACGGGCATCCCGTCTCTCTTAAACTGAAAAGAGATGGCATTCGAGGTGTAAGCGTTGCGCGCGCGATGCACCTATAGCCCGCACCTATTCTAACAGCAGCCCCTGATAAGGGTTGCTGCAGCCCGTAAATATCGGCAAGCAAGGGCGCCCCCCTCCCTTTGCGCCCGCCATCTACAGGGTGCTTTATCGTCGTCGGTATCGGAAGTATTGCGAGACCGTAGTCGCGCCAATTGTTTTACGGTTTAGCGAGGAGCGCCTATCCTTCTCAGCGACGGGATAACCCGCCCTTATTCCGGGATAAGCAGAACAACAGAGATCGTGACCAACATCTCTGTTCCACTAGATATTCGATCTCTATATAAAACGTTTTCCTTATCCAACTTATTTTGTCTTTGTTAATCATCCCTTCCACGAGGAGCCCGAGTCACCCATATCTTCTCTAATTTTCAATCATAAACATCGTATAAATATAAATATTTATGGTAGATAAATATAGTCAACTTAACAACGATTACATCAGATATAAAAATATTCTGGATAATTAATTTATTATCTGATGACGTGTGTATTAATTATTAAAGATAAAAATAATTCATATCGCTTGTTTGCTGCAACATAAATTGTCACTCTTTTTGCTTGTAAAAAAAGTAAAAATAAAAAGGAAAAAGAAAGATACATTTATTTTTCTATAATCAGTTATTACAAAAAATTGCAATTTATAATTAATATAGGTATATTTTAATGATTCGTATGTTCAAACTTATTTTCTAGAAAATTTTTTTTTTTTTAGTTGTGTTATTGTAGCAAATAAGAAATATACTTGATATAGATAATATACAAATATATTATTATTATTATTATTAATTGATATAAAATATAAATTAAGAGAATCAATAAACAGGCAAAGTCTAATTTAAATTTCAACAAAAATACCGGCGACGACGTTAACCTGGAAATTAACGGAATCGTCCCCGATGGACGTCGGTGAAAAGTGCAGATAAAGGGCCGTTGGCACCGCGACGTCGGCGAGCGTCGCGACGCTGTGCCCGTTGAAAGTAGCGACGCTCTCGCGCAAAGAGAAACAATGGATCGTCGCAAGCGCGTCGCGACGCAAGCTTGTGCCTTCGCACCAGAATAAAAGCGACAAAGCCGCCGATTGAAAAAGCGCGGTTTCCGTCGGTTAGCTGACGGAAACCGCACCTCACCCACCGCAGATATTCACTGCGGATCTCGCAAGCGCGCGAATTTTTTTCCCTTTCGCGGTACTTTGTTAACCCTGCCACGATATGAAATTTCCTCGCTATATAGGGAAGAATAAAGATACCTTACATGTGCTTATATTAATTGCGATGTAACATGTAATATTAAACGCAATGTTTAATTGTATATATTAATTTCATGATTATCTCGTTACTATGTTTGCTCCAAAAACTTAAATATTTGATAATCATTTATATGTATATATTTATTTATTGTATACAATGGCTGCCACACAAAAGTTTCCAATCAATTAATAATCTAATTGTATTTTTCAGGTAAAGAATCATTATTTACAAATAAAGTACTTAATATATTCTAGTATATAAAACATAATATTTTTAAGTTGATTATAACGAGAATTTCATTAATCTTTAATAAAGTAAGAAATAAATTGTCGTAAAATTATATATTGGCCGAAAACTTTTGCAGCTACTGTACATATAATTATTTATACATATACATTAAAATATTCATTTCTATTTATTTAAATAAATATTCCTAAATAAATATCTTGAAAATTATTAATTAAATTTTTCTCTATTTCTCTATTCCTTTCTTGTAAACCTTATTCCTTCAAACTCTATAATAAAATTGAATATTTTATAGAAGTCTCTTCTTTGGATTGTGCAATAATTTATCATTAATTATTCAATTAGAATTAACTTTCCAGAATATCACATTGAATATAATTATTTTTCCAATTTCCCCATTTTCAAGTTTCTTGTTGCTCTCGATTTTAACTTTTGCTTCATCTCCTTTGTTTATTTTAATCGAGGACACCACGAAAAATCTGGTGTCGACGAATCAGAAAAATAGGAACACAGAACTAAAGAAGCATTCAGAACGCAAGATTCAATAGGGAGTGCAAAATAATAGTGTAATAGCTACGCCCCTGGCTAGGTTGGCGCATATAATCACGTGTCTCCTTCTTTTTTCCCCTCTCCCACCCCCGGGAACAGCGCTGCTTTTGAGGCTTTTATCTGATCGACTCTTTCCTCTCCCTCCAGTACCTCCCTGCCAACCCCTATCGTACAAATAACAGGAAAGCACCCTCTCCGATAACGTTCCACAACTCGCACCCCCGCCGGCCTCCCTTCCATCCCCTTGCCCCATCGTTCGACATCCCGTCTTGGCATCGAACCAGTTAGCGCTCGCAATTAGATGCCGTAATTACGAGGTAAAAGTGCCGCCGCGTGATTTACCTGTCGATTTTACGACGTCCGAAAGCAGCGATGGAAAACTATTTCGCGCGATATCCCGCTCACTCGCGCGAAACGTTTCGCCACTTGGAACAATCGATAGGAACCTCGCGCCAATTCTTCTCTTAAAATAACACGTAGATATTTAGGCCTGTAGATAGGCAGACAGATATTGGGTAATTTTTGTAGGAACAAATGCGGTCACAGATAATATTTGCTTGATATATTTGGCATTATCGATAAAAAGTAAATCTTGCTTGGCAAAGCAAATCTCACTTGGCGAACTTTCAAAAAAGAGAAATCGATTCTTATTCAATGTTAAATCATTAGAAGCATATATAAATTTAAGAATATACGTAATTGTGTGCCTATTAATTTTTGTTTTAACATATTTAACAAAATTAATTCGATTAGTAAGACTAATGAGATATAGTAAAACCAAATCTTTTTATAAATTGAAACAGCGTTCTCTTTTATATGTAGGTTTTCATCTAATAAAGATTTTTTTTAATTCTACATTTCTATAATTAGTGCAGATTTTATATATAGGATGTTCCAAAATATGCAACTCAAAGTACCGTAATAAGAAGCTTTCGAAAAATAAAAAAGTTATTTATAAGTTTTTATTTTAAGCTATTTAAATAATTTCTGAAATATAACGGTTTAAATATCACTATTTACAAACGTTTGGTCATGTGTAAGTATTAGTGGATGCGATAAATTGATTGCTCACAAGCGCTCACTGCGCAACTCATAAACAGGTATACTGAAAAAAAGAGATTGGCCGAATATAACGTAGCATTTTTAATTGGCTATAGGAGACCAATTCCTGGTTGCAGCGGCCAATTAAAAATGTCATGCCGAGGAAAATAATTAAAAAAAAGAACACACTACGCTTTCCGATTTTCAAGTTGCGAATCTCGAAGTTGTTCTCGAGAAAATGTTCGGAATGTTTGCATTCTGCAATGATATTCAGAGTTATCCCGGGGTAATTTCGGGGAGTGGTATTTATCAGCGTTAAAAATGATAGAAGACAATCGGAGAGGAGGTCTCTGAGAGAGAGAGAGAGAGAGAGAGAGAGAGAGAGAAAGAGCAGCGAGAGATGCCATTATCGTCGCGGCGCGATACATCATCCGGACTTTTGCCAATCTCCTCGCTCGAGGACACCCGGGGCTCCGACGACGGCAGGACGAAGGTGATCCTGCATACTAGGGGGCGGTGGAGGCGGAGGCGGAGGGGGGGGGGAGAGAAAGGGAGACCGAGAGTACGTGCCCTGTGTCTCTGATTTCATAATTTCCGTGCGGCGGAACGTGCGCCATCCGACGAAAGCGCGCCCGCGCGCGGAAGAGGGATTTAATGCGGACGAGAGGGTGGAGGGGGGAGGGGGTTGGGCAAGGGGGGCGACAT
This sequence comes from Cyphomyrmex costatus, assembly GCF_001594065.2. NCBI lineage: Eukaryota > Metazoa > Arthropoda > Insecta > Hymenoptera > Formicidae > Cyphomyrmex > Cyphomyrmex costatus. The sequence goes on along the minus strand of NW_017275610.1, from coordinate 269,253 downwards.
TCGACGAGGATACCGCGCATTCCGGCGCGGGATAAACGAGAGCGGGAATCATCTTTCCCCTTCTCATTATCGGCCTCTTGCGTAAGAAGACGGACCAAGTTCGCCAGCGAGGAGTCTGAATCCGCGACGGAGGAAACTCGATCGTCCTTCTTCGTGACTTCGCTTCCTATGTGATTCCACACTTCTCACAGATAAAATGCAAAACGGGGGTTCTGTGGAGGGGTGCACGGAATCATCTTCTGAAAGTTGTTACCTCAAGACCCCCCGAGAAGGCTAATGAATTAAGCGGGACCGTATATCTGTTGTATAAGGATTTGGACTAAAGAATGCCAAGATGGCCTCCCTCTTGACTCGTCTAGGTTGAATGTTAAATAATTTTTCGAATAAAATTGTTATGGAAAACCCCACTGTTTGAACGGAAACTTCATACTTGATTAAATTAGTTTTCAGAATTTCTCCTTATTCTGATTTACGCTCAAAAATATACATTAAAAATGAATTCTATCAAGAAAAACTTCTTCAGTTAGGTATATAACACAAATTTTTTTATATTTATTTATTAATATTAGATTTAATTAGAAATTATCTTATTAAAAATCAACAAAAATATTACACTAAACCATATACTTACTATTTTATTCTCAAAATATATTAACATTTTTTCACAATTTTTTCATAAAAAATAAGTTGTTCCAATTATGTCAATTTTATATTACATTTATTAATATAAATTCTCTCTTTTAGTAATATTTTAGAAGAAAGAGAATCAGCAATCATAAAATTATAGTTTCATGAGAAAATATAATGTTGTATTAACAGCGTTAAGTCTAATTGGAATGGTGATCTTGTCAATTCAATAATAAAACAAATATTTATTTTATTGAAGCGAGAGCATGACGTATTGAATTGACAAGATTATTTCTAATTAGATTAATGCATCATTTTTCCTTACATATAAATTGTAATTTCTTCATTCTCTTTTTATACATTTATAATTTTATTATAATACATTTCCACGTTGATGATATTATAAATAGTAAACAGTAATAGCAAGTATAATTTCAAACGCAAGAAGCATCTCTTAACTTTACGAGATAAAAAATTTTGTGAGAAAACATTCTCGACTCATGAAATCCTCATTAAGAGAGATAATCACCATCCGCATTGTCTCTTGACGCATTCCTTCTGTACCGGAAGAGACGCCACTTCTTTATATGCACCCGGTAACACGCGCGGGGGCGCAGGGCGTCACGATACCGCGGGGGATGAAGGGGAAGGGAGAGGAGGAGGAGAAGAAGAGAACTGCTCGCACGAGTAGGCGAGCGCTCGCTCGAGCGCTTTTAGAGGCGCTTAAGTAATACAAATGCGAGTTAAGAGACGCGACGAGCATACGGTAACGGATGACCGCTGTATCTCATTGTTTTCATTTCCTTCGCCACGCCGGCCGGCTGTAAGACGCGGAAATGAAGTGCGCCCGCCGGCTTGCCATCTGGGTAGCTGGGAAAAGGGATCCGCCGGGGGTGGAGCGGGGTACCGGCGGTCGGATGGGCTGGATAGCTCCGGCGAAGGGGGCGGGCACACTGCCTTCATCCCCCTTCGCGCATCCTGCATGACAACGAGGACTGCCACTCTCCTCTGCCTCCCTTGCCGTCTCATCTTCTTTGTGCATGTGTGTGTTTGCGCTTTGTGTGCGTGGGTCCACGCACGCGTGCCCGCCGAGAGGGATAAATGGCTTCCACGCTCTACTCGCGACGTTCTCCCTTCGCAGAAAAGAATACCACCACCTCGTAAAGAGACGGGGGATTTTTCCCGGTGATGACGTGCGGTGTTTTTTTTTTTTTTTGTAAGCTGGGAAAATTGGTTCGACGCGGTGCGAACGCATGCACGGTCGCTTTATTACATGTGTTACCAAAGTAATAGTTACCTTCTTCGATTCATGAATATTATTATAATAAAAAAGGTAATAATTTTTTATATTTGTACTAAATCGTACTGCGAATAAATTTAATTAATAAATATTAGATAATTTTCTTCACTATTTGCAACATACAACAATATCTCTAATATTAATTATTAATATTAAAATTGATCAAATTATATCTACATAAAAATATGACTTTCAAAGACTGACTTTTCTAAAAACGTGAAATGTAAAAGAATTTTGTAATTCTACGCTGAAAAAATCACTCAAAATGAAACGTTCGTTAGTTATTATATTATCAATGAGTATTGTTATAAATTTTAATTAAAGATAATTTTACTTTCAAAAATTTGCACACTACTGAGTCAGACTCGTCTTTCTATTAAAGTTTTAATTAAATTTTGTTCAAATAAAGATAGATATTTTGCTTTTAATTCATAATTAAAGAGAATCAAGATGTGTTATTAAAGTGTATTATAATATTCTTTATACTTATATATCATAAAATATAAAATAGTATAACATGTATTGTTATTTTAGAAACAATTGTCTAAACTGCTTTAATTAATTGCTTTATTTAAATTCTAATTATAATAATATTAGAAAAAGAAAGGATATCCCATATAATTTAAAAAGTAAAAATAAGATGTCTATTTCTTATACGACATTTTGAACAAAATTGCTCTTTGATATAAAATAATTTTCTAAAAATTTCTTCCGGATTACTTTTCTCGTGATTACACAAGCCAAAAATAATAACAAGCGTGGAAGCAAAACATTTTAGTAATAAAAGAATTTAATAGTTCTAAATTTCACCCCGAAGTGACGACAAATAATAAATGCATCCTCTAAATTCACATCGAAAGTGGTTGTCGCTATCACTGCATGCCACGTGCGTGTGCGTGTCATGCAGGAGGAAGAAGGGCGATGTAACGTGGCGTAGGGAGTGGGGACAAGAGATGAGACCGCAAGGTATGCAGGAGAGAGAACGAGAGAGAGAGCACGTGGAGGGGATGTAACTGCAAGCAAGGCGGAAGAAGCAAGTGTGGGGGAGTAGAACGTGAATTAACACCTCCACCGCAGCATCAGATAGCACTTCAACCCCGTTAGAAGGAACCGGGAAGGTGTTGCTTCTCCGCCAACCCGCCAAGACTGATCACTCGTGGAGAAATGAGAAAGAGGAAAAAGAAAAGGTTAACACTAAAAAATAGGAAAAAAAATCAATAACAGAATACGGTTGTGTTCACAGTCTCTACTAATTTATAATTTCTAACAATTCTTTACGTTCGCGGAAACAAATGTTTAATTAACTGAAATGTTTGAATAACTGGAATTCTAGTGGAAAATAAACAATCCATTTATCCGTTCATTTTCCACCATAATTTGAAAAATTCAAACAAATAATTTTCCACGTATTCTAATAATTTTTTAATCTTGCGAAAGATATAAAAGAGAGTAATGTAGAATTGCGACACGCTCAAAGAATATTAATCGCTTGATCGATTTTTTGAGTCTCTTTCAAAAATTCATTCTTTAAATTATTTCGATTATTTTTTAATAATTATATGATAATTATTGCAATTAAATCGTTAGTGTTGTATTTAAGGAGGCTGTAAGTTATTTAAGTATTATGTTTTACTCTCTGCTTTTTGAAGTGCACTGAGAGAAAAATTTTTGTGCCTACAATCATGTTATCATAATGATGGTCATCATAATTATAATTATAAATAATAATAACTATGTGGTTTTATCAACAAATATATACAGTTAGCACTGAAAATGACTATAAATTACAGTTAAATTATAGCAATTGGTATCATTTTTATAGTAATAATAACTAATTTTACGGTTATTTTTTATGCCAATTATATGTAATTTGTTGACAGAACTATATACCTAGTTATTATTACTATCATTACAGCAGTAATAACTATAATTATGGTGAAAATTAACGTAATTACAGTCACAAATATAAAAATATTTTTCTTTCAATGTGATAATGCTACAAAGTTTTGACATTTAACAATCAAATTAAACGTCCAATATAACATATAATACAAAAAAAATATATATATATAATTATTGATATTACTTTAAATAATCTTCACACAAAATTTAAAATTATTAAAAATTAATCAGTGGAATATTAAGATAAGAATTTAAGAAAAAAGAAAGATGTGTGTATTTTGAAAATCTACAGAAAAGAAAATAAAATATAATGTTGAAAAACCTGCACTAGGTTTTCTTAAATGCAACGCTAATGATTTAAATACAGCAATTATTATAAAGCACAATTGAGACAATTTGAGGACTTGAAAGGGATTTCAGAAATCGAAGTGATTTTAATATAATCTCTGTCATATCTAATCGGAGAGAAGAGATAATTTATAAAAGTTGAATCTACTCGAATCTACTCGAGTCACTCAAATTGCGACTTCATTAATTTTCAAGTGCTCACTCGATCTGGGACTCGATAATGAGCGAGTTATCATACGATTTCCAACGTCGATTTATTTCCGAGACATAAATATAACGCGTGATATCAACGATATCGCGCCACTGATAAGAACTTGCGGGCTCTCGATTCGCCGGAGATCGCACGACAAAGCGACCAATCGCGACCTGCTCGCGCAAAATAGGCGTATGTTACGTTGATTAAATGTGTTATCAGCAGGCACTTCGGCGCAACGGGCTCTGATTTGCCGTTGCGCTACGATAAGACCCGATAACAGTACGATAACGTAGCCCCTTATCAACTATCGCAACGATAGAAATTTACGCCATCGCGAGCGAATCGCGAATGTCGGGCTTCTCGAAAATTCATCAGCAAAACTGATTTCTCGCAAACGAAAGCCACTTGTTTATGAATTCAGCCTATCTTCGCTTCATCTTCCAATCTGAAGCAACTGCTTTTGGTATTATCTTAATATTATGCAATTCTTCGTTATATTATTGTTGCACAGTAAAAACATTTTATATTTATGTTTAAACCGTTTCTTGTTAACATTTTCATTTTGAATTTTTAATCTGATTAATTTAACATAATATAACTATGTTAAATTAATATTTCATTATTGAAAAGTAATTGAGGTTATGTAATTATTAGGAAATAATTGTGTTACGTTAATAATAAGAACAATTGAATATCAATTTAATATTATATATTAAATTGATATTCAATTTAATATTACATATTAAATTGATATCCTAGTAATAAAATACGCTATTTAAAAAATAGGTAAAATTAGTTCGCTTATTTACAAAATATTTTTACTTGTATAAATTAAAGAAAAAGTAATAACAGTACTAATTAAAAATAATAATTAAAATTTTACAAATTCTCTCTGATATGTAATTTTCAGAATCCACGAGAAAAAGTACTGAAGATCTGACGTTATAATTACCAAAAAATTTATGCTAAAGTTATATCTGTGTAAATTCATCAGATATACTCCAGTAGAGCCCCAACAATTACTCGGTTACTCAAATATAATCGCATTTATTCGACACGCTCCCAGATGCGGGAAGCGGTTAATCGCGGCGCGACGTTCTGCGCGACGGAAGCGATATCACCGGTCGAGCGACTAAAGTCTGATAACGCAACGCAGCAATAGCAAAGAAAGGGCAGGTGCTGTGCGCACAGCAGCGTCGCTTTTAACTATCGCTTTGCAGGCCGCGCGCTATCAGGAAATGCGCGGAAACAGAAACGAGGAACTGGAAAGTCCTCGTCGTGTGTCCCACGACGACGACGACGACGACGACGATGACGACGACGACGGCGACGGCGGCGACAACGACGACGGTGACGACGACGACGATACGATGATAGTACGAGGTCTGGGTGACGCGTAGAGTTAGGTCAGGCGGGTTAGTATAGGTGAAAGAGAGAGAGAGAGAGAGAGAGAACGAGAGGGCGAAAGAAAGGGAAAGAGAAGAGACGGTTAGAGAGCGTGCTGGTGGCTCTCTGGAAATCCGGCCCGCTCGTGTGGGCAGAGAAAGAGCGAGCCGGCGAATAGGTAGGGTACCACCTCTCTGATAAGGAGACATTAGCGCGACCCGTATGCGATAGCGCGTACCACTGATAAGCGGACGCCGCGTTGCGCGTCGCTCGCCTCGTCGTTTTTGACGGCGTCGGAGAAAGTCATCGCAATGCGACGCGACACGATGCGACGACCCACGCACGTGGATCGGGATGCGACTGGAGAGTTACGGCGCGATTAACCGGTTATCCGGGTCCAAAATGCGTCACGAAGAGGTACCAGACGCGCATAAAGGAAACCGACGAGATTTTGACTTGATTTTCCGGGAACATCTCGCATTGCATATGTATTTTACTTTTGAATATGTATACGTATTTTTTATGAAATTATTAAAATAAAGGAAAGCCCATGAGAGCCAACACTAGATAATCTTGCACATTGTTAAATATGAAATTTTCACTTATTATTACTTATTGCATCAAAATTACATTTCAAAATTAATATTACAAAATTAATGATTCGAAACGTTTAAATTCGTTGTTTAGAAACTTTGTTTTTTCAGTTTTTATCGTTGCTATAGCAAATGAGAGATACTATAATAACGTAATTGTGTAAATTCGTCAAATTATGATGAATAAAAATAATACTTTCCTTTTTATATACGCGTATTATAAATCCTTACATTTATAATTGTAGAACGTCGCAGAATGATAAAAATCAAAATACACAACATAGAGAGAGAAAGAGAGAGAGAGAGAGAGAGAGAGAGAGAGAGTATACATAATTACTTTTCAAAACATATTTTACACATTTCTCGATATTCTGAGATTAAAGAAAACATTTATACAATAAGAGCATAGTAGGGTCCTTCCAGCAACCCTGATCCTCCACCTCGTCGAACGTGTTTTCGCAGAATCGATCTCTCGATAACAAAAAATGACTGACGCGGCAGGTGGTTACCTCCACGTTTTTGTCAGTTCTAATACATCTTTGAAGGTATATTTTACGCAAACTGCAAAACGCAATGACCTCTACGAGCGTGGATGTACGAACAGCAGCGCATCTTATCGGACGTTCGATCGAGGTGATGTGTAACAACTAGTTGTCTATTACATTCGGTGAGTTCATCTGCTCGATGAAATAATATGCCTTAGAATCATCGAAATTATGTTAACAATAAGATTAAAGACGTATTAATTATCTAAGCTCTTATTGGACGTAAATTTCTGATAATCATTATAAAACACAATCTTTCGAGATTATTTTTGATATAATCGAAACTTAACTAACATTAAAACAATTTAAGAGCTCAATAGATTAAAAATCAAGGAAATTGTTCCATTTTAATTAAGTTTTAAGTATCAGAAGAAATCATAAAAAATTGTGTTTTACATATTAAATATCAAATAATAAATTCATTAAATCGAGAGAGAGAGAGAGAGAGAGAGAGAGAGAGAGAAAGAGAGAGAGACAGCTATAAACCCTCCTTACAATTTCTTTGATTTTTAACTACAGAGATTGATTCTTTAGATTTAATTTTTAATATAATTTTCTGAATAATTCGATCTCGATTTAATGAATTTATTATTTGTATTTGTTATTTTTTGATACTACACATTTATGAGTAAACGTGCATGCAAGGCAACAACAACTCTACTTCCTCCTCTTCCTCTTTTGGTCGAACGTTCGGACAAACGGAGAAGAAGATTCGCTCGGAAGCTGCAACGACAAGAGGCGCGGGCGCGCGCGCGCGAGTTATCAGTTCGATAACGCTCATCCTTCGAACAGCCGTCGAGACAGACGCGGGAGATCGCCGGTTTCGAACGACGTTTCATCATCTGTTTCCTTCTCCTCCTCCAACTCCTTCACCATTCGCGCTCCATTGACGTGCCATCGTAATAAGAGAGAAAGAGAGAAATCTCGACGATGTACGGATGTTAGGATGTAAGAGATGCATTTTCAGAAAAAGAATACAAAAAGGCAATAAGTTAAAAAAAAACACCATAAAAAAGTGTGTCTAAAATTGTACAGATTAACCTTACATTACTTGAGAAGCTTTTTTGAATATAATTATATATTCGCGTGGGATGCTTCTGACACTTATATTATCTCGGTTTTCATTGTTCTCTCTCTCTCTCTCTCTCTCTTTCTCTGATAATTTACAATTAAATAAAAATTGATAATATTCTATACAATCTTTAGATAAAGATAATAAAGGCAAACAATTTTTTATAATAATTACTCGCGTGGGATGTTTCTGACATCCCAATATTATCTCTATTTTCATTGTTCTCTCTCGTTGATGTGTTACAATTAAATAAAGGTTGATAATATTCTATACAATCTTTGGACAAAGATATAAATGCAAAAAAATATTTTGTAAAACAATTTGCGCTAAATAAAATAATTATTTAAACGCGTGGTTTAAAGGTTTTTTTTTATGTAATTATTTGCGTATAGGATTATTCTGACAACCCAACGTAATATCTCAATTTTTATAATTCTTTTTGATGATATAAATAACTCAAGAATTTAACTCAAGAAAATATTAAATTTGACTGAAGTTTATTATTTACATTTAAATGCATACGTTAATATAGATATGTTATTTACGTTAAAATTAACCTTAGAAATGAATTGATTTACGTTTTGATTAACATAAAAGTTAAAAATAAAAACCTATTAATTTTTAACTTAAAGAATTGGGTTACCACTGCTACTTTAATATCTAACAATATACACAAAAAGAAAAGAGACGTTATATTAACAGCAGAATTGGACATGCGAAGTACAAGCGTTCTTCGCAATTCGCGTAAAACGGGAATAATGAAGGAAAAAGAAACTACCGATATCTCTCGTTGCGGCAGATAAGGATTCTGGCAAGGAATGCGAAGACGAAGCGATAACGGATCGTCAACAAATTTATTCCGCGACGGACGCTTGCCGCATATATTCCGCAATTTAGGCACGTTCGTGCGTCGGACAATGATGAGAATTACGCCACGATTAGACTCGCGCGTATTTAAACTACGGCAACGTTACGATAAGACGTGCATGTTCGGCAGAAATGACGTGCCCGTATCGCTCAGGATAATTGCGTTCGCCGATTAATCGCGCTATTTATAATGCTCGATATACGCACCCGAGAAAGAATTCAACAAACCATATATCTTTAAACTCATCCGTAAATCCGTGAACCCAGCGCTGCTTAGTTTTCGTAGAATTATACGTAGATCTGCTATGTATATGTCATTGTCGTGATACTACAATCTCTTCAGGGTATTTTTAATCGTGGCGGTAATGTACTCGGCTGTACTTTGCACGATTGTATTTTGATATTACATGATTGGCTATTAAAATTGCAACACCAAGAAAGACATGAGTAATATTTACTTGACAGAATATTGAATATATCGCTGTTATAATAAATTCATAACATTAAGTTATATCTAGTTTGAGTTATTTTTAACCTTTTCTATAAGTCCTATACATATATCGTTAACTTAATTAAAACAATGGAATTAAATGATTTAACTCATGAAAATGTGTTAAATTTGATCCAATTTAGTTTATTATTTATAACAATTATAATATATGCGAATATGGATATTTAAAACTAACTACAGAAAAATGAATTTATTTACATTTAAACATTTTACACATAAAAGTTGAAAATAACAAAGTGTTATTTAATTTTTATTACACAAGACGGATCAATTTTACACAAGTATGCAAAAATTATTCTAAATTTTAAACTAAAAAAGTGGTTCTTGATTCTTGCATGTTTAACATCTTTATAAAGTATTTTTGCAAAATTCTGTAATAAAAAAAATTGTATTATAATACAATTTTTTTTATTATAATATTTATTAATATTATTAATATTTATTATAATAAATATTATAATTAATATAAAAAAATGCACATCAATATAGGAGTAGAAATGAATGAAAATAACTCGAGTATAATTTAATATTATAAATTCAACAGTGTATATAGGCTTGAGATAGAAGTAGGTATATATACAGCTTGATGTTCTTTTTAAAAGTCCATTTTTTCGTGTTCAACACGATTTACATTCATCCTTCATATTTCGATTCAAAATTCGCAGCAAGCGCATCAAATGTAACATATACATATGAGAAATGTAAAATATGTATTATATATATTTACATACACACGCGTTATATAGCAGCCATATCTATTTAGTATTGATATCAATATTTAACTTTTATTGTTGATAGTTATATCTATGTTTGCTGGGACGTTTTATCCATTATTACAATTTTAATTTTTGTTGCCAGCAATGTACATTCTTGTACAACATAATTATTTCATGGATAATTATCTTTTATATTATATTATTATCGTTCCACGTTATTAAGCTGTGTATTGCGACTACAATTATTGTCAAGTCTCGATTAATGCGCGAGGTCCGTGGAAGGGCGGCGCGATATATCGACATCGCGATATACTCGCTCGCGATGGAGCTTTTAACGTCGCCGTTATCAGCAGCCAGTACGAGACCTGGGCGATATCTCGCCCGTCGGGTTTCTTCGGGGATACGGTAACGTAAGCGTTCGTTGTGAAAACGCGCCTCGGTCACGTTCGCGGCCGCTATCGCGATTTCGGATCTTTACAGCGAAGCTGTCAATAGAGCGACGCCATTATGCGGCCGCGTCCACGGGCGCGAGAGCCGCAAAACCTCGTCGATACGCGGCGCGTCGCGACGCCCGATAAGCTCAGCTCGAATTCAAGAAACCAGATTTACGCGGAAACCAGATTGCGACGAGTAAGCGAATAATGAGATGTGGTGGTATAAAATGTAATAGTATAAAAGTGTAGTATATTATATGAAAACAATATGTGCAAGTTAAATAAAAGGTACAATAGTAAATTGACATAAAGAATAATGAATATCATTATATAATAGAATTACATTTTTTTCCGACAATGTAGAATGAATGAAATAACTGACGAACGCAGTGAAATATTTTCAAAAATATATATCAATTTAATTCTCCTTTCTTTGAAATATAAAGTATATTTCTCTATAAAATGAAGAAATATATAAAATGATTATCAGAATGGTGTAAAATAAATAAAAGGAGAAAAAGAGACATAAAATATTCTTACAGAAATTAATGTTCTAAATTTAAAGAATTAAATTATCTTGAAATCATAACATATATGCGAGTCTAATTTAATTTTATAAGTAATCAGTTTTTTAATTCGCAAGCAATAATTATAAAATTAGATTTATTAAACTATTAACAATTATCATAAATTGATAAATATATGAAGATATTCATTATTAAAAATGATGGAAATAATAGTTTTCAGAAAAAGGGGAAACTTTTACCAGTATAACATCTCGTTGATAATTTATTTAAAAAATGACAATGATACCCATAACTCTGCGGGGAGTGCTAATTATCCGTGAAAGGAAGGCGTGCAAAAACGTCACGTTGCTTTTTCGCAGCGCGTGGCGGAATATGGCGGTTCGGGCTTTTCAGCCGTTGGCTTTCAGAGAGCGGCAGATAATGAACGAGCACCCTCGCGCCCGGGCACCATCACAACCGTTACACTTCCTACCTACCCTGTGCCGCCCGCGCCGCGCGTTCCCACGACCGCCGCCTCCTCCCCCTCCCCCTTACCTCCGGATTCCACCCTCGATGTCAACAGGTGGGCGCTCGCGGATGCCACCGACACAACCTGGCACGTCCTGGGACCTGACACGTCGATCGTCCTCGTCATCCTCATGATCCTCGACACTGCCCGTTATGCCCACCCCATCGGAGCGACTATATCGCGTCGTTCGCGACAGAACAAGCTGGAATATATCTAAACCTTCCGAAGATTTGAAAACTGAGGGAGAATAACATTTCCCTAGACTATATTTTATTTAATACAAAAAGAAGAGATTATTTTTTTAATTTTTTTTTATAATCCGATAGGCGTAATTTAATTTTTTATTTCCATGAGAAAGTTGAAAGGTTAAGAAATAATAATTTCATTATGATACTTCTTGGACTTCTCAAATAATGTGTACCAATAATATCTGTCAAAATAAAAAGTCTATGACGATATACGTCACTATTTTTAGTGATGGATAATTTCCATAATGAATTTTGCGAGGTTTTAAAAAAGATAGCGTGTAATTCTAATAGATCTAGATAATGTATTTTAAACACGATTTAAAATGAAGTCTGAAAAATGAAAAGTTTCTGTGGATAATAATATTACAATAAAACGATAAGTTTATAAAAATTTATGTAAGAAGCATGAGTTTAGTAAGAACGCGTTTTTCCGGACATTGCAAATTTTTTATCAGTTTCACGGGGGGAGGGGGGGAGGAGATGAGAGAGAGAGAGAGAGAGAGAGAGAGAGAGAGAGAGAGAGAGAGATATTGCATCGTGAATACGGCGATAACGTGTTTTTCAGCAGGAATCAGCGCTCGTGGATGTTTCCACGCTGCTCCTCTCGCTGCATCGCGGCAGATAAATTGTGTCATATAGCATTGCATTCGCGCGACTCGATATCCCCAGATCGCCAAATAGGTTCTTCCGCTCATTGAAGAGAACCGCGAATGTCGCATTTTGAATCGTGGCACGATTTTTCCGAGAATATCAGAGCGTCACGACGAGCGTCATGACGCGCGGCTGTCGGAAACGCGTCATTTAAACGTCAACGACCGAATGCGTCTCGTTTAAGTAGGTACATCGGAACGTACGTTGCACGACGTCGTTTTTTTTTCTGGATTGCGTCGCCACCGCGTGATTTTCGTTCGTTCTCTCATCGGCGGGACCGACGATAAGCGGTCGCTGTTTTCCAACAATCGCGGCTCTCGCCGCTGTATGCACTTGCAGATTGCATTGTTGTCCCAGAGATCACCGCGAGGGTATCGGCCTTAGCCCGCGGCGATATCGGACTCAGAACCGATACGGAGCGAAAGAGAGATGACTTTCCCGCGGGATAAAGACGGTCGAGATCGGGGCAGAACAATACGTGTTGCTGACACTCGCCAAATCTCGCGGTAATATTGACGTTCGACGGTAAAAGCAGCTTTTGCAGCTGTTAAAAATAACAAAATAATTTTAATTGGAAGGATTGGGTTACTCTTGTCCCCTTTGATTTGACGTCTATTAAGTAATGCGTCATCCAAGCGATACTTATTACTGTTGTAAAATTTTTTAATATGATTTGTCTTTCCTCACTGAATCTAAATATATAAACCAATCGTATTAAAGAATCTTACAACAGTTACAAAGTTGCTTTTCTACTAAATGCAACATTAAATTATCCTAAGATATTTTTCAAATATTGTATGAAAATTAAAAAACATTAATATTATTTATACAACATTAATTCTAGGAATATTGTGTGCTTATAAAATAAAAACCAATTATATCGAAGACAACACTTGCAAAGCTATTTTATCTGTTGAAAGCAGATGCCTTTTTGCGCCATGGACGGCCGAAAAATTTTTTCTTTTCAGGGAAAGAACGACTTTGCTGCAGCTGGATATAGATCTGAAAAGAATTTTGTTGAACATCAAAATAATTTATATTAAAAACAAAAAGAAACAATACTGCAAAATAAATTTGATATTGTAGCAACCAATTTTTGAATTCTCAACAAAATTATTTTTAGATCTCTGTCAACAAAATTCTTTTCAGATCCTTCCGTGTTCTCTTCTTCGTCAGTCTTTTCTTTTTATCCCCATCCAATTCATCGATATTGTACATATGGTATTGTACGTTTATCGAGCATTTCATCGCGTGGCGTAAATTATTTTAAGACATCCTTTATATATTTATATTTACTGCGCCGTCATTTTTATAAAGCTGACGTATCGCACGTTCAATCTACAGTGTATGTTACAGATACGCCTTTGTTACAGCACGCGAGCTGCTTACCGTTCCGAAAGCGGTGTAAGCCCAGTTTTGCAACATTATGAATTTTAATGAGGCGTGCGTATAAACGGTATATATCGATTTTAACCCAGCAGTGAACTGCCGTGAAATTTTGGCTTACACACTCCAACGCATTAATGGGAATTAATAGGTATCGCTTGGATGATGTATTACTTAATTAACGTATTATTATTGTTACACCGTTAGACGGAACGTTATTTTATTAGCGTATATGTTACCATCACTGATATTTCCTAGATATTTAGCGCATAAACGCAATATATAATTCTATACATTCATTCGATACACACTGTTAGATATTAAAGGAACGAAAATAACCTCAATCCCTTGAGCTGAAAATAACATTTTGTTATTTCTAATTTCTAAGTGTGTCAAAATGTAAATCAATTTGATTAGATTTCGCTCGTTTTTTTACAATCGAGCGGTAATAAGATCTTTTAATTAATAGTTTACGTTTACGATATATTATCAAATCTTATTTGGACCATGAGAGTTTCAAATTCTTATCGGTATTTAGTTTACGATATTACTAAGAAACATAAAATAAAAATATAAAAACGCAGAGGTCCTTCTTCAGCGATTCATAAAGATGTTTCGATGTCAACGTGATAAACGAATAATCTTACGGTCAAAGCGACATGGTGTGATATTGTGCTGGTATGATAATCTGTTTGAAGAAAAAAATGATTCTCCTGTTTTTGTGTGAATGTAGAAATTGTGTAAAATGTATGAAAACAGGAGCGTCATTACTTGTTCATCTGATTCTGTTAAGCGCAAGTGTTATAATCATTGCTTAATTTCTACGTTATTTTTACATCGATCGGTTTTATTCTATGTATATTGTTCCGCTAATTTAATCTTCCTTTAGCGGAACATTTAAAAAAATACCTAATAGAGCAACAAATTTTTTTCTTTGGCAACTTGTTAGCAAAAATGAGAAATAAATAAAAATGTTAGTTAAAATCGATTTTGCCAACTTTGTTCCGCTAACTTATACGACGTAGCATACGTATCACTGATACACTTTCACAAATATTACAATTATCTAGCGAATAAATGATAATGTAATTCCAATACACCCTTCCGTTAATTAATAAAATATAAATATGATAAAAAGTATAAATCGTAAAGAGTATTAAAGCATAAAAATATTAACACAATTATTCAATTAAAGTGGAAGTCTTGATACCTATGTATAATTATTTTTGTCAGAATCTCATAATTTCCAATTCTAGCTAACTACGCGCCGAAACCGATTATCAGTCGACCTCAAGACACAGTCCTATAAATTAAAGCTGGAAATGTAATACCACAAATTACAATAAATTGACGAGCAATTTAATAACACAGATGCTAATGAGACTTGAAAAAAATATCTTATGCGGCACGATTTGCAGACAAGGAGGAGCCACTACGTTTATCCAAATAAATGCAAATTAACGGCGGGACACAAATTGTATACGTCTTCTGTCTCGTGCTTCGATAAGAAGGGATCACGCGGCGATTTGAGAGCGATAAAGAACTTTTAGTGGTGCATCGCGCCCAAGACGCGTGAAGCGACGCTACTGACCTCGAGGTAAATAGGTAATTTCCATGATTCATAATCGTTATCTGCGCGATAATACGTTTCTTCAAACTGTTCGCGCGCACTTATTCGCCGCCGATACTCAAACCGCCGACATAATGGCAAAGCAGCAAAACACATTCCTAATATTACCCATCGACAGAATCCAGCCATCTCATCAAAAGTCGCTTATCGCCGTTCAAGAATCCTCGAAATCTTGCAAAAGGCTCGCCTGATTACTATCATGAAACAGGTCGGAGTGGATTCCGATAGGAATCATTATATTTTGTTTTCCATTAGGAAACATTTTAGAAAACACAATATAGAAATCTAGGGAATAATTGAATAATTCCGATCAGAATCCATTCCGAATAATTCCATAATAGTAGCAAACTTCGCCTTCTCGTACGACTTGAAGTTGATTTATTCTTGGCAAAAATTCCAAAATACAGTTTTTAGACAATGGACGTTAAAAATATGAGTCACTCTGTCGCGAATGAAGCTTCAAGGACGATCGTTATCGCAACTGTAGAACATGATTAATTCGTCCTGTGTGCGCATCGCTTAAGTTGCAGCCATATTATCTCAGGTGTGTGCAACACGTTTCTTATTGCAAACGTTTAGTCATTCACTCTTATGCTCCTCAAGGTCAACGTTAATAAACGTGACCGCCTCATTTCGCGTTGATATGCGATTCAAATTATCAATTATATCGCCACTATTTGCGTCTTTTGCCTGTGGCTCTTTAAATCACACTCGAGTAAATTAATTCCAATCAAATTAAATTATAAATATTAAATTACATCTCTCTCGCGTATCGCGGATAAAAATGCACGGTCCGCACGTTTATCGCGCGTTTATCGTTAATACGTCCAAAGTCTCCATTATTCCTCGCGATTGTCTTAACGGGTTCAACGATTATTCATCGTCGTAGTCGACACAATTAAGACGCGGAGCGAGAGCAGCCGAGAGAGATGAATGACGTTCGTTGCTTTTGAAGAAAGAAAAAAAAAGGGAGAAACCGCGCATCGCCGAGGACCGTCGTCGATAGGATATCAGCTGATGATGATGGTCAGCCGGACGGAGATAGCAGTAATGAGTGCAACGGAAGGAAAGTTTCCATCGGGCGAATAACCATTAAAAGGGGCTTCCTCCGAGCAGAGAAGAAATGGGAAGAAGAAAGAGAAAGAAAAAGAAGGAGGGGAAAGGGTGACGAGAGGGCAACCGGATGATGGACTGATTACGCGCTCTGAGATAGTCGCCTGATACTTGGACTTCTAGGAATTCCAAATGCCTGTTGTCATGTTGTGTGTCAGACGAACTCTGCAGAGAAAGAACGAGTTTGCTCTGAAGTACATACATTGAAAGTTAGCTAGATAAGAATTCGGAAATAATTTTGTTGGATCATCAAAATCATTTTATAGGGAATTCGCAAACGCGATGAGTAATGTTGTGAAAAAGTTTTGACATTCGCTAGCAATCAGTTCGAAACATTCTATATAATTATCTTGTACTGTTATAAGATATCAAAAAGCAACGGTAGCCCAATTCCAGTGAGTTAAGTAACATTTCGTTATTTTCAACTGTCATGTGTAATAAAATTGTAAATGTGTAAAAAAAAAAAAAGTAATTTTATCATTATAATCAACCAAAATAAATTAACAACGCCGAGATTTATATTCTTTTAGTTGTGCCACTTTTAAAATAAGGGAGCGATATCTCGCGTTCAAAAAAAAAAAAAAAAAACAGGTTTCTCGAAGAAGGAAAAATTCTCAGCTATAAAACAGTGGCGCTCGGAGTATCTCAATTTACCAGCGTCTTACTCTTTACTGCTGAAGCGTTTTATCTGCATTTCTAAAAATACGTGATACTTCCCGATTAGGTGCGAGATACCGGCGCGCCAGTAGCCGTTAAAAAAGCATCACGCATTTAAAGTGCCAGATGGGCTAGATAAAGTAGCCCTTGTTACCCTTCATGCCTTTTTAAACGATCAAACGCCGCGTAAAGCACACGCTTGTACTGCCCCGTTGGCGCGGCAGGAAGGACACTTCTTTAGCGGGTGGGAGGATAGGGGTCTCTAGTGAAGGCCGCGGCGAGAGGACGACGAACGAGATACCCTGCCGAAAGTTAAAAGAGAATTCATCCATAAATAAGCGGCGCGAGATTCGCCTCGACTACTACGACTTGACTCTCGGCGAGAGGAGGGGAATCGGCGCGCGATCTTCCAACGGAATAATAATGCGGGTGAAATAAAACCGGCCTCCCCTCACCCACACACGTATAAGTGCGCGCGCGAGCGCATGTCGAAGGAGAAAGAGAGAGTACGCACATAATATCCCCATAGAAAGATGGGAAGATCAAACACTGAAATTACAGCATTGTGAGCATTCCTCTCGCCGGGCCACTCTTCTTCTTCTTCTTCTTTTTCTTCTTCTGCAGCGTTGCGCATACCGATAACGTTCTTTCCCCCCCCCCCCTTTCTACCTCCTCCCCCCCTGTCTGTCTCTCTTTCTTTCTTCTTCTCGCTCAACCTCTCGCGCCCCGCATAAACACACACTCGCCGGCATAAGACTCCCTTTATTATCGAGCCTCGGATCGCGTGCATATTGCATCGTGCCAGTACCGGACGCGACATACCGGCATAAGGACGACGTACCGCACCGTCGGAACTGTCCACGGACTTCTACGTACACTTACGTACCCTGGACGCGTCGCAATATGGGGATATATGGACAGTTCAGGGATGAACCTTTCGATTTCTTGAGTAAATTCAACCTTGTCGCACATCGGAAACGTGGCGATGTGATTAATTTTGGAAACACGACAAAGACTAATTGTATAAAGACAATGAAGTCGAATCGTTGAAATCCTCCCGGGCACTAATAACGAAAGCTTATAAGAATGTTTTGGCTGTACAAATCAGCTAAAAGTATTGGAGAATAAATCAGTTAAAAGATAATCAGCCAAAAAATTTTTGTGAATACGTCCTAAAATAAAAATTGCGAAAAATAAAATTAATAATTTAGTTTACAATGGCTTTTTGCAATGAAATGATCGTATTTTGTTGCAAAAGAGCACGCAGTCGCGGTTTACATGGGATTTATATTTTTAGTTATCAAATTAGAAAAAGAAATTTTATTCTTCAGCTCAAAAGAAGACATAGTTTATATTATAATTACACATCCAAGCCTTTTTATATATTTATGACTAACTGAAAATCTCTAGCAAAAATATCAGTTACCTAATCTCCCATACATTTCTTATCCTGTATATCACATCTTTTTTTATTTGAAGACTTAATAAATACTTTCCAATGATTTGTGAATTGTATCTTATCGCTTTATAATATATTACGCACAAACATGGAGGCTCCTACAGGCAATTTATTTATATCTGATTTACTCTTAAAACTACAAAACGATTTTTATTTAATCCTCTTTTACTCCGCTCTTTATACTTATCTATATTAATATCATACTGTTATTTTATACCAATTTTACGCAAAAGTCTTTTCTTTTTATTCTCATATATCCTCATATATTTCTTCTAATAATAATTTTTCTATACTTATACTACACTTAAATCTAATTTCTATTCTTTTTCCTCCCCTCTTTAATATTCCTTGGCTCTCTCTTTCCACAATTTCTTTAGAATTAGAACATTGCCTTTCACGATATCTAAATCCTCGTTCCATAACTTATTACTCCATATTGGCTTTTTAACCTAATTACCAAAGTATTAGAAATCGGATCATCAAGAGACGCAACACCCAATTAATTTTCTGCTTTTTTCAGTAAGTTCTTTTTTAAATCTTCTCTCTTGGTCGAACAACTAATCTCTAGAGTTCTTTAAATTCTCACAGATCAAACACGGAATGAATAATTATGATAAAGTATCTAGAAATTTAGTTAGATACGGATCGGAAAATTTTGTGTAGGACCATCAGTATAATTATGCAAAATTTAAATTGATTAACAGAATGTCAAAACTTTTTACAACATTGCTCATCATGCTTGAGAAACTCCTTACATAATTATTCTGATGACTCAACAAAATTATCTCCAAATCTGTATTCAGATAAATTTTTAAATACTTTAGGATCTTAATCATAATTCTTTCAGTGGTCGATCCATAAAAATTTAAAGAATTCACGAGTTTTCGATCAGTTGATCAACCAAGAGCGAAAATAAAAAAAAAAATTTACTTACAAAGAGACTTAAAAAAAAAAAAGCAGGACATTAATTGGACGTTCCTACGTATAATAATTAATTTGTCCAATAAAATTATTTATATTTAGCTAAATTTTTAAATCATCAGCAAAACCGTCCTTTTCATATCATCATTTTACAGAAACTTGAAATTTTGCGAGATCGCGCCACCTTCAGCAGCAGGCTTATCACGCGGCACACCTGCGCGCCTTTGTATCCCGCATTCGGCGATAAGGATCGGGTCAAACCGTGTGAGAATCGACGAGGACGAGGACGGACGGTAACATTCATCAGATCGATCGATCGATTGATCGCTCCCATCCTCGTCGTTGTCGTTGTCGTCGTCGTCGCTTCCATCTCACGCAGAATGCATTAAGCCGAACGTCGTCCTCTCCTCGCGAATGATACCAAGTGAGCGGCACGCAGACGATTTTTAAGCAGATAGGATTCCACCGCACACACCAAGTCACGCGGGACTCTTTCAGACACTCCCACGAGCACGCACACGTACGTACGCGGCGGTTCGCGAGTCGCATAAAACGCGGACGCGCGGAGGAAAGTGAGCGGGAGCGGATTCGGTGCGTAGGTCGTAGATTTTTTCTTTCTTTCGTCTCTTCGGTTTTTTTTCTTTTTTTTTAGTCACCTGTTATTGACTTTAGACTTTAAGATGTTGAGTTTTTTATCGGATGTGTTTCTCCTCTCCTTGATAAATAGGAAAAGGTTCGTTTGACGAAAATCGACAATCGACGAGGACAGTGACAAATATTTCCAATTACAACAGAAGCAAAAGAATTAATTTAGTGATTTATTTATTTATTCAGTTATCAACTTCTTTTTGTACGGATAGAAATGAGAAAGACGAGGACAGACGAAAAGAGAGATTTTATTTAATATGTACAGGTTTCAACTCAAAACATTATCAAAAATATACATTTCATAGATTGTTCTATTATTACATATATGTATATGTAAATAAAATTTAAACATAATTCATTTATTGGTCCAAAAACTTTTTAATATGACTTTATTCTCTTATGCAACTTTTTGCATTTGATGAGAAAGTAGCATTGGGAATTAAATCAAATTTTTTTGCTTATTTACTGAGAGCTTTTATTTACTTATTTTGATTAAAAATCCAAGTTTTAACAGAAATAGAAAATTATAGAAAATAAAATTTATCCTTGTTAAAGAGAAATGTTTCCTTCTCCTTGACAAGAGTAGATTTACGAAGAATAACGAAAAAGCAAAGGAACGCCGATAAAACGCTAACAGAATAGAGACAAACAGGATAAGGATCCTGTAAAGAGGTAAAGGAAGAAACTCTGTTGTACGTAGTTATTCTTTTTAATTCAGGCGCTATAAATTTTTCAAACCGACGCCATGACGGGGTCAAAGATCACGTTCGTCCCTGATAAAATGCACGTGCACATATACACATCAAATACGCGCGCGCGCACGCCTTTCTCCATGTGGAGAACCCGGGTTGCCCTCGCCTCGGGGGGGTTGCGGCAGTCAGTCCGTAAGGGGGTGCGCGGTCCCCTCCCGAGGGAGGTGAGGAGAGTGCAGAGCGGGAGGCGTAAAGGGAGAAGGAGAAACTAACCCCAGACGATGCAGGGGCTGATAAAACTACGAATGATAACGTCTGCAGAGCGCTCGCCCGACTGTTTCTGACTTTTCGCGATAATCTCGTACCTCGCCTACTACCCCCTTCCCCGCCCCTTCCCAGCGATTTTATCCACCGTATTTCCTCGCGCTGTGTGCGTGTGTGGTGTGTGTGTGTGTGTATCTATGTGTGTGTGTGTGTGTGTGTGTGTGTGTGTGTGTGTGTGTAGAGAGAGAGAGAGAGAGAGAGAAAGACAACCGTCTCAAGGTCTTATCCGCGAAACCGGTCCTCCCACGCTTATCAGCATGTCCTCAGAAAAGTGCTCCGCGATGTCGCCGCTGTGATTACAGCGAGATAAACTGTCGATCGATCGTGCGTTGCCCGACATACATTTTGTAAAACTTACGACAATAATGGATTCCCAGTCGCCTACGTCACGTGAGTGAAAATTTCTGAAAATTTCTCGTTTATATAAGCACGTATTTTTGGAGAGATATAATACGACGAATATATTTCTAGATTTAAATAAAAACTTCTTTCAACATTTTTCTTATATACATAACTATAAATTAAATTATTATTATTATGTTACAATTGTATATAATTGTATATAATTATATATATTATAAATATGTACATTCACATTAGTGAATGTGAAATTATAACATTGATATTAGATATTTTTTTTTAATTGGTGCTTATTAAGATGCAATATTTTACACTAAAATAAAAGAGTTATTTGTTTAAATATATATATAGAAAGAGATACTGTATATATCTCTCTATTATGTATATACATATTATTTTAATATAACATAATATTATAATAATAAACAATAGTGTTTGTTATACAAAAATATTTATAAACAACTTTCTTTTATCTTTATTTGTCTAAAATATTGTATCTCAATAAACACCAACTAAAAGTAACATAACAATGTTGTAATTTCACATTAAAATATATAATGCATATTGCACGTAGCCGAAATATTATAAATCATCACGTAAATTATTCAAAAGATCTTCGTAAAAATTCGTAGAAAATTTTCGCAATAGATCAGACTGTTCGATTTAACAAAACAATGTATGATTTTTATTCTAAAACAATATATGTATATTAAACTTACAGAAGCATCGAAACAGTCTTAAGAAAAAGATTCCTCGCGATATATTTATTAATGCTAATATTAATTATATGAGAAAAACTTCATGGATTTCTAATTCTTGACAAAAGTGCAAAGTTGCTTGGATTTGCTTTGCAAATGATTCTTATCATGACTTACGCTTTCGCGCGCGACATTGAAAAAACTTGTATCACTTGTATCGTTTTCCGTCACGTTTAATATATACAGAGTGTCTACGAATAACTGGATCTCAGGAAATTTTTGAGAGTTCTCTTTTAAAGCTACCCTTAAACGATCAATATTATTAAACAATATTTAATATTACATAATATTATTACTCGCTTAGAGATAATACTGAGAATTTGTGCAGTATATTGTATCAATCATATAATAACTAATAAATATTGTGAGTACCACTGCATAGTAAGGTGCTCATTTATGACAATCAACTCTCAGTTTTAAAATCAATAAATCATGTTATCAAAATAGATACTAAAAAATGAAACTGTAATAATTATGTAATCGTTGTAATCAAAGGTGACTATTCAAGTTTCATCATTCATCTACATTTTAACAACGTAAACCTGTCTTCTAAAAATAGAATCATCATGAGTCTTGTTCTAATTTATCATTATTTGTGTAATAAACGAAAAAAAAGAACGTACTACAAATAGTTTCTTAGACTGAACTACATTAACAAAATGGACAGTAGAGAATGAAACTTAAATAATCACCATTGATTATGGGACTTCGTCATCAAAAACGTGTCAAAAGTGGATTCGAGTTTTACTATCCATTGATAACGTAAATCTATTGCCTGAAAACGTAAAAATGGTACATTCTCACTTGTTATCTCACGTAAAACAGAAGTTGTTAAATGGAAGTTCCATTTAAGAGCGCTATCTAATTTACAGAAACGTAAGGAAAATTTTAACCAAATTTAAAAAAATGGAAGCTTTTCTCAGTGATTAGATAATCCAACTATCTTAAAACAAAAATTTTATCAAACGCAATTGATACATACATACATAGTCATACATAGTCATACATAGACATACATAGTCTACTTACATAGTCATCATAGACTTACTTACATATAGTCATCAGCAAAACCTAAGCTAGTTTTGTGTTCTACCTGAACTGCAGAAACCAGTAATGGCCCAGCATTGGGCCAATTGTAAAAATCTATACGGACAATGACAATTAGATAACAACAAAATCAAACGTTTAACTCTCATAATAAAAATTAATAAAATTAATAAAAATCAATCGAACTATACATAATTTGATTGGAAGTTATATAAAAATATATAGAGTTATACATCAAAATGTCTGTAGAGAAGACATCAAAAACATTATTATTACATACTGTCAAATAATTAAAGGAAAATTTAATATATTTGTCTAATTGTGCATTGTTTTAATTAAATTAATGAAAAATTGAATAGGAAAGTAACAGCGACCTATAAAAATAATCAAAAATAATTTAAATTGTTACAATTTAATATCATAAATTTTTTTAACATAGTGCAATATATAATAATATTGATCGTTTATATAGGAACCGCTTAAAAATGACCTAATGGTTTCGGTAAACCTTATTGTGTACTTAGAAAGGTAGCGAGAATCGCTCTATCTTTCCTTTTCTTCTCCCCATTCATTCCCTTTTCTCGTGAGCGCGCGGTTTGTTCGTATAATAATATCTTGTTTAACCAGCCAAACAACGGCACGCGCGCGCCGCCGCGCCGAAGACACCTAATTGCTCGCCTCGTATTTGCTCGATAAACACCTTCTGCAGTGTATAAACCCCCCTTCTCCCTCGACAGCGGCCCGATAACGAAAACAGGCGTCTTTGAGTCTCCTGCAAGTTCTCTTATTCCTCGCATATTCGAGTACTCGTGGATATCATTGATAAGTTTATATAATACAATTGCATGAAGCTACAGTTAACAATTATATGAAGGAAAGTTTATTTTTTAATAACTATGTTTAAATCGTTTATTAAAAAAATAAACATTTTTTATTGTAAAAAGGATGTGTAATAATCAATATTTTTTTATATAGGTACTTGATGTAGTCTCTGTGAAGTTAGCACCTCAACTTTAAAAATCGGAAATTTTAATAACAATGCTAACTACTTGCACCCGCAATAGTTTTAGAGTTCCTGATAGGTTTCATCAATAGTACTGTTGATTTAGGCCAAAAATTTTAAAAAATATGCGGTGCTAACTTCGCGTGGCACCGCAAGATTTGAAAAAGCCGATTTTTATGACAGAATCTCACAGTACTCGAAAAGTACTACAGTTCCTGATCGATTATATCAATAGTACCGACCATTAAATATTTTTAAATAAATTTTAAAAAAAAAGAGCTCGCACCTCAACTTTAAAAAAAATTTTTTTTTTGCGCCATTTTGTAGTACTCGAAGAGTACTACAGTTCCTGATCGATTATAACAATAGTACCGGCCATTAAATATTTTTAAATAAATTTTTAAAAAAAGAGCTCGCACCTCAACTTTCAAAAAAATTATTCTTTTTGCGCCATTTTGTAGTACTTGAAGAGTACTACAGTTCCTGATCGGTTTTAGTGACACTAACCACCGTTTTAATATGTTTAAACAATTTTTCGATCCGCGCGTTGGCACCACACATCAAGAGTAAAGTGCCTCCAAACAGTCAGTACTGGCCGACTTTTCGACTTTTTCCGACAATACTACAATAGTTCCGAAGAAATATGCAAGTGTCGACCCGAGTACTCTACTCTTTAGGAGTACTTTACTCTTGACGTGCGGTGCCAGCGCGCGGATCGAAAAATTGTTTAAACATATTAAAAAGGTGGGTAGTGTCACTAAAACCGATCAGGAACTGTAGTACTCTTCGAGTACTACAAAATGGCGCAAAATAAAATAATTTTTTTGAAAGTTGAGGTGCGAGCTCTTTTTTTAAAAATTTATTTAAAAATATTTAATAGCCGGTACTATTGTTATAATCGATCAGGAACTGTAGTACTCTTCGAGTACTGTGAGATTCCGTCATAAAAATTGGCTTTTTCAAATCTTGCGGTGCCACGCGAAGTTAGCACCGCATATTTTTATTTTTTAAAATTTATGGCCTAAATCAATAGTACCATTGATGAAACCTATCAGGAACTCTAGAACTATTGCGGGTGCAAGCAGTACTGTTATTAAAATTTCCGATTTTTAAAGTTGAGGTGCTAACTTCACAGAGACCTTGATGTATATCTTTTTAGTAATCCTACAAAGTTTTTGAAAAGTACAATTACATGGAACATTGCAAAATCTAATATTTAATGATACAATATTTAAAATGTTAATGAATTTTATCAATTTCCGTAATAATGCCTAAAATCTAAACGATGAATATTAAATAATAAATAATTTGTATGCGTAAAATTTCTATGAAATATAATAGATTTTATAGTCTTGTGTTATTATATGTATATATTGTATTAATAATAATAAATATAATGCTAATATTAAGTGTCACAATTAAATGGAACAGTTTCTTAACAAGTGCAGAATGTAAGTGCAGTCTAAAGGCTACTGTGACGATCGCTGTAGATGCATACCATTTCCGATCACGATCGCGAACCGATTTGCAAACGGACGAATCGATCGTCAACGCGGTTTTAGCGTCCGATTAAAAAAATCGTTCAAACGAGCGAAGCACTCTCCTCGAGACACATTTCGACGTGGGAAGCTTTAATTGCCACCGAGAGGTCGTGCTTAATTTCGACGCTATCGCGATCGGCAGTTGGTGGTATCCTGGCTATGAAATGACCGAGGCGCCACTCTTATCTGAAGAGGCTCGGATAAGCCCGATGATTGAGGAGAAAAGGGGCACTCGAGATACATACTGACGCTGTTCGCGGGAGAGGAGACGAGAGAAGAGGCGAGAAGAGGTCGGAGAAGGGGAGGGTCGGGCGCAGCGTCCCGATCGGGGTATACACGCACGACAATCTCCGCGCCGATACCGTGAAATGGCAGGCACCTGAAAATCGTCCGGTGATCTTGGACGAGGATGTTACTACGAGCGTCTTGAATTTCCAGGCGAGTTATGCCGTGATGAAATGCGCTTCGCTTCTTCAACGATCGGTCTTGATGGGTCGTCCGAAGAAAGGATTGTCGGAACAATAATCCCGAAAAGTGTAAAGAGGTGCACTTTAGTCTTAAGCGTCATCGGTGGATGGATATTTCGTTATGTATTATTTTCACGTTTTATTTTTATAATGCCTTTATATTCAAATACTGCTTTATAATATATACTTACAGAAAAAGCAATATGTATTAACAACGTTTGATATAAAAAATTTTGTTAATTCAATAAGCATTAATGAAACAAATACGTTTTACAAATATTGTTTTAATAAAACATTAGATACTGGTTTCATTTATATTGTTATTAAATTAACAAGATTACTTTCAATTAAATTAATGTCATTAATAAAGCATCATTTTTTGTATTGCTTTCTTATTTTAAAAGTGACACAACTGAAAAAACATGATTTTCGAATTATTATCAGAAACAAATTAAGTAAACATTATCCTTCAATCGTTAAAAATAAACTAACTTCATAAAAAATCGTTACAACTCTGTCTCTCTCTCTCTTTTTCTTTCAAAAAGGATAGTTAAAAAAAACATTATAACTTAAAAGGGGTAATTGTGTAAGAGTTATGAAACGAAAGTAAAGAAAATAACATCTAAATTTATAAGAATATATCTGTTTTTGTCAATAATATTATTTGATATATTGATCAATAACTGTCCGCTGTTCTTTCAAGATGAAAAATAAATAAACTTTTTGAGTTGTGTATTTTTTAAGTAAAGGAGCAGTATAATTGGAAATTTAATTACAATATGACAGACTCTCTCTCTCTTTCTCTCTCTCTCAATACCTGTCAACATTCTTGCTTTTTATATTTTCATAAAATACCTCATATATTGGCCAAATGAGTAACTTGTATTTTTTGTCGTTTCCGTCTATAAGCATTTGCAATTGCTTAAATCTATTCATTTATCAGCGTGCGACAATCAACGCGAATAACTTTACATAACTCGCTGCGACTGTAACAAAGGTTAAATTTGCATTAACACCCGCATTGCGCTTTGTAAAACTGATGCGTACACGATAAATATCTATTCATCGAATTTTGGCACGTCATATCTTTTCAATCCTTAAAGAGTTCTTTGATCCTATTCTGTATTTTAATTATAATCTATCGAAAATAAATTACGTGAAATTATTTGTTTAAATGGTTAAACAAATTGCGATTTATTCTAATTATTTATTTATTAAAGTTAACAATTGACTTAATAATATAAATAACAGTTTTACTTTCGCACATTTCTTTTATTATTCTCTTTATGATTAAAACTGTACGCAAGATTTTCTCCATAAATAAGAAGCACGTAATGAATACATGAAGAGTTTTACATACTTATTCGAATATTTTAAATTATCTTAGATGCGTTTTTCTAGAATGATAGATGCGTTGGATTGTGTCAATTAATCACTGCAGTTGAGATAAGATTAAATAAAAAACTCGTTTGTAATGCATTCATATTAGTTGATTCATGTACGGATTGCGAAATGATTCATGTCGTTTAAGGATAAGGAAAGATATAGATTTCTCGCTATAGTTCACGACAGTTACATCAAATTTGAGATATAATAAATAAGATTATAAGAGTTATATAGCTTACAAGCAAACACAATAAATACAACAAGTAATAAAGAAATGATTGCATCGAAAACTTTCAAAAGACGTAACGAGATGTAATGTGTTCCCAATTCCTACACTGAGAAAAAAAACTTAAAATTCATATATCTGTGAGAAATATATTTATCTCACTCTCTCTGAAACGAAATAAAATTTTATTCCTAGCAAGTAAATCTATTTTATTTTTTTACAATTAATGTGATATATTTCACAAAAATGTATATTTCATCATCACAACAACTCAATTTTTTCATAATTCATAACATAAATATCAAAGATCACAATTGCTTTGCAATACTTCGACATTTTTCTCTCAGTGGAGAGCATAGATTCTATGAAATTGTAAACGTGGTATTAAGCGCGTTATTAATCTTGGATCGTTTACGACCGACCTAACAGAAAGATCAAGACGCGTGAGAATGCGTATCACACGGTCGAAATCGAAAGAGTGCAAGAGAGAATCGAGCAACCATCCCGCCCCGATTGCCTTATCTCGAAACTTGAGAAAAGGCAGACGCTTCGTGGTAATCTACATGATATCGAAATCCCTAAAACCAACCGTTAATAGAACGGAGAGCAGAAAAAGGAGAAGAAGAGCTTATAGCGTAAGAGATAATTATTCTCAGAAGTCGCATGCAGTGGATAAATAGACAATAAAAGATAAATAAGAAAAGAAGATATAAATCTAAAGTAATATTATCTCTTTCGTTGATAATTTTGTGACTGATTATCTTCTGTTTTCTATTTTATTGAAGAAGAAAAAAAGAGAGAGGGTACGGCGACAAAAGAATTTTTCAGGAACTTGTGTACCTACCACACCAAATAGATAATAAATGATACGTATATCTAAATAGGAAAAAAAAAAGATATAAATCTAAAACAATTCTATAGGCATGTTCCGATATGGCACTGCCAGTACTGAAAATCTATAGTATACGTAACGTGAACTATAGATTTTCAGTACTGGCAGTGCATTTCGGAACACGGCCTATATCTCTCGTTGATAAAAATGTTGTGGTTAAAAATCTTTTATCTGTTTTTCACTTATTTCTTCATACTACAGTTTTCATTTCCCATCTACGTGTAGAAAAAAAATCTCGTGATAAATCTTCATTTCATTCTCGCTTTTTTATCTGCTTATTTTAATATAAATAAATAGTGAATCACACTCGATTCAAAAGTTTCGACTGCATTTAGAGTCATCCTTAGCAAAATGAAGAACACAGAGAAAATTCTATGTCATCATAAATTAAATATAACTTATATATGTAAACGCTCTAAGTTGGCGCAATAATTAGTGTCCTACACTCTCATAGTCTATATTTTGTAATACTTTATTATTAAAGAACAGTAATTAACTCTTATGGAGTATTTAAAAGCACTGAATAATAGTACTGTTATTACTTAAAATAAGTTCTTAATTAGCCAGTATTACATCTATAAAGTATATATAAGTAACTAAAACATTTCTGGTTAAAAATAAACCAACCAAAAGGTTCTAATCAAATCAATCAGAATTCCAATGCATGAATCAGATTTTTTTCAGGATACCGAAAATTTATGTTAAATTTAACACAGATTTCACGTGTCCCAAACAATCCACTCAAATTTACGTGTTAATTTAACACAAAATGAATATATCAGAAGGTAGCACAAATATCATTTAAGAAAATAAAAAATAAAAGTAATACCGACTTGATAGACAAACTATGAAAACATTTTTCTTCCATAAAATTAACATTTGATATGTTAAATTAATAAATATTTTATTCATTTATCTTAGAATTTATGTTGTGAAACACATTATTTGATGTTGTATAATATTTGCTCACTTATTTATAAAGTGTAATATTTTGAAACCAGAAACGTTGAATATCAACTTAACACAAACTATTTAAATAACATAATCACATTGTGTTAAATTAACATTCAAATATGTTAATAAATTCAACACATAATTTTAACAAGGAATGGACCGTTTCTAACACAAATATGTTTGTTACTGTACGATGAAAAAGGAGAGGATATGCAAAGAAAATTACCACGTTCAATAATTATAAAGAAGATCTCGTTCTGTGATTAATTGTCAACAAGTTTTTCAAATAGGAAGAAATCAGAAAGCGAAGCTTTCTCATCGAATTGAATCGCGCGGCAAACACTCGAACGGAATCCCGGATCCCGACCGCGACTTCGTAAACTCGAAACGGAATTTCTCTTGCGATTCTCTCCGCACCGAAGATCGGCGATCGATCGACGGCGGTGGCGGCGGGAAGAGGAGGTGGACGACCAAAAACGGCGATGCGCGACCTCAGCGCACGTGTGCGCGAGGACACATGGACGCAGTCGTGCAAAAAGGCACGATCGCGATATATACCGCGGTATATCGCGATACCGCGACATGCCGTGAGCCGAATATTAGCGTAATGAGCTGATACCGTAGATTTTAGTCTGCCGCGAGCGTCACGTACATCGCGACATCGAACGCCGATCGAGCGATTTCTGACGCGCGTGAGTGACTATACGGCGCGTAGATAATCGCGGCTCGTGAAGAGCGATAGATTCACTAATCGGGATTAGGTTAAACAGTATCGCGCCGATTAGCGGAAACGAGCGATTCGCAGCTGCGAACATTCAGATGCTGCCGGTATCAATCGGAGCGTATCGAGATTTTATCGCTTAACGATGACGGAATTGAAAACAGTTTATGAATACAAAGTAATCGAAATTTCCAGAGATCTATTTTTATCCGCAGTTATCGGAAAAATTACCTAAAAAGCCGTATCACAGAATGACTATAGAGGGAAAACATAACGAAAAAGATATAATTGTTTATTTATATGTCACATCTGGAAAATATATTCTTTCAACATATCTGTACTGACCATACTAATTGATAACTTAAATATTATCACACACCAGATCAAATTGATAAGACATCTGTTAGGGACAGTGTATAAGGCGATTCAACGCAGTGAAATACATTTCATATTTGTGTCCACTCGAGTACTTAAAAAAATTTTTTATTTCAAGCATATTCGTGTTTAATTTCATATAACGTATGTTATTTTACTATTATATGTTAAATTTATTATATTTCATAATATAATATTCAACATTTCTTAGTGTAAAAATAATACAATTTATGAGTAAGTAAACAAATAATATAAAAATAATGTATTTAAAATGCAAATTCTAATCTAAATGTGAATAACATATGCGCGCGCATTAATTTAATATATATTATAAATATTAATTTTAATGAAAAATGTTCTTCAGTGATTCACAAAATCTTTAGAAATGTCTACGAAAATCTAATTGATCGGAATCCACATTTTTAGAGCTATATAGAGTGATTCAGGATATAGCGTATAATCAAGGAAAAAGAAAGAAAGAGACGGAGGAAGGTCCATCAGCAGCCCTTATCTTCCCCTCGCCCAAGTCCCTTATTCCACGGCGTTGCCGCGGATGTGTCCCCTTTCGATCCCCCCCTCCCCCCCCTCTCTCTCTCTCTCTCTCTCTCTCTCTCTCTCTCTCTCTCTCTCTCTCTCTCTGTTGG
>NW_017275610.1:223915-237474 GCF_001594065.2 Cyphomyrmex costatus | reverse complement strand
CCCCCCCCCCCCGCAGCCCTCTTGCCCTTGTCCTTGGTGCCCTCACCTGTAGTACCTCTTGCTGGTGCACCTCGTCCTTCCTTCAGAGAGCACGGAACCGATACCGGGACTTGTCTCATAAATACAGTCGAGGAGCTAAAGCTGAAGGGGGCAACGAGGAAAGGGGTAACGGGGGGGGGGGGGGCGAGGGAGAGGGAGGGAGAGGGAAGGGCGAGCCTACAAATTGCTACACCGCATTGTGGTGTCACTCCGGTCTGTTACGACACGGCCCCGGCATCCCGCCGGAATGGTGTCCGCGCGCGCGGTTCTCCTCTCCTTCCTTCGTGTCGCTCCCCCCCAGTTCGTACCCCCCGCTCGCCCCCACTGCGCTCTCTTTGCGGTGTTGGTCGACTAAGGGCCGAGACGGGAGGGGCCCCCCTACATGCGTGTAAACGCGCCTTTACACCGATAACCCGCCTGTTCCGCTGCAAGTGAAACAAGCGGGATCTCTTTTAGGCCTTTCGGAATATTATCGAAGAGGGAGACATGGTGATAATCCTATAGGCCAAAGTGAATTCGAATGGCTGCAATTAGATACTAAACTCGAGACTTTTGGATCTTACAGTTAATGTCTTGGATTATATTTGCAACAATTAGTATCTTCTGAACTTTGTACACTTAACTGTGTTTGAATTCCTTGATTAAAAAAATTTCTCCTTCATGACAAATTATAATAAATCTTAAATTTTCCGTGTTCGCGAAACTTGAAACGACAGAACCAATATGACAGACATACATTAAAAATTGCGTTTCAATATGTATTGAAAATGTACAGTTCATATCATGTATTATTTCAGTGACAGAGTATATTGCAACATAAAAAAAATCTGTAATAAAACTTGTATTAAATAATGAAATATTAAATAAATTTCTTTCCATGTAAATCGCATGATCTAATATACTTTAAGAAAATGAAAACACAAGTAGGTATTTAATCAAATTAAATCTAACATCAGAAATGCTGAGGAAACGGAATAAATAGGTATCTTTTTATTATTTTCCTCATTAGTTGAATATTTAAAACGGTACGTTTTTTAAAGAAAAGCAAATTATTATCAAAAATCAGTGTAGGGAAATCGATTATCAGGACTAACCGCGTGTGACTTTCGTCGACAAATTAATAAGATAAAACAATCAGCTACAATGTTGAAGTCGTATCTTTGCCCAACAGACACGAAATACATCTCTCATGAACCTCAATACTGTCACAATACAACCAGCTAACCATACAAGACGCAGCATCCGACACGGCCGGCATATTGATGCATATATGCATCAATGTGTTCGGCATCGTGTCTATCAGCGACACGAGGCTCGTGTTACATCTCTCGGAGGGAGAGAAGGAGACAGAGATATCGTTCGATCATTGGATCGAAGAGAGTGCTCGATTAAGCGGACCAAAAGACTCCGGAGGTGTCGTTATCGAGCGATCTTTCCATGCGATGATACGCGAGAACTTACTAGGGGAATCGCATCTCGGGGGAGGCGCGGCCGACTCGTCATATTAACAACGATATACCAGCAACAACAGCAACAATAACGGCATAGAAGAAAGAGGAGGCGCACCTCCCTCGAACAGTGTCTCTCAGACGATCCTGGAGTCCACTGGAATATCATTTAGCCTCCTTCATTGAGAGAAAAAATAATTGTAATTAACAAATAAATTAAAGACTCTCAAAATTGACAAAACTAAAAAATAAGTTAAGAAAGTAAACGTATTAAATTTGACAAATGTAAAATTAATACATAAATTTAAAATGTTCAGTAAGACATATAATAAAATTCAAACGTTTCGACTCACTTTGGAATATCGTCAACGACATATGTGATCCTTCAAATATTATAAAATTACCACATTTCTCAAACAGTTAAACGGTTAGTCACTTCTGGATTGCATGATCCAAAACGAAAAATGTTTAAATATATTGTAGATAATGAAACTATAATCATCTTGCACGAGGAAGATGTTGATAAAAAAGAAAAATGTGGATTCATAAAGCCATGTATACATCTAGCAAACAAACAAGAAACGTAAAAGTTTGTGTTGTTATTTGTTACATAAAAGTTGTACAAATTTAATTGCAACGAATATCTGATCAAATGTTAGTATCGGTACAATCAAGGAAAAGAATAAATTGCTCATAATGCAAACACAAATGTCTGAACATTCACGTTCAGTGTTCGTTCGCTAGGTGTTATATACCATATATATATACATGACTTAAGACAATTACTAATTTGCCATCTGTTGTAATGTTAATTATTGTAGGTGGAAAGTACTAACAAAGAGGTGTTCGATGTAATATGCATCTGAAATTACTGTAATTTACAGTCATTTTCAGTTTTATGTTTCAGCTTTTATGTTTTTTTAAACTATAAATATAATTATTATTACTAAATTATAGCAGTAATAATTATAAAAATGGAGCTTCTAACCATAATTATTTTACTATGCAATTATAGCCGTAAATACCAAACATTTTTTTCTTAGCATTCCTCTTCTAATCTCCTATGTTCTTAATTGAAACATGTAATTAGCGTATAATCGTGTACACAACTGAAAATTAATAAATCTAGAAATCTGTACTGAGAACAATTTTTGATTGAAAATAAACGAACCAAAGCATTCTAATCATACCAATCAGGATTCCGGATACCTCGATTACAATTTAAAAAAACAAGCAGTTCTCCAGACATTTTTCCAATGTCTTATTAATTTTTCCAAATTTTCACAAATGCGCCTGCGAGAAGAGGTGCGGGAGATTCACCGATGAGAACCGTCACTTTGCACGATCAATGGCGGCGAGGCGATGGGAGATATTCTTTTACGGCGAACACGATTCAATAAAGCATTCTATAAAATCATCGCTTATTAATTTGACGCTCGCACTCGGCGGGGGGTGCCGCTGAGGCCCCAGCGGGCCGCCTCCTTCTTTATCCCGTTCTGCATCGCCGATCGCCGGCGAGATACTCGGTCGAGCCCCGAGGGAGAAAGAGACATGCGGGCCCTCCCACGGGCCCTACGTAACACTGGGCACCCTCAGGTGGAACCCGGGGTGCCTCGTTTGGAAATTGTGGCGACGTTAACGTGAAGGGAAATTTATCATACTATTTATGTGGGCGCAAAAAGCGCATTCGAATGAGTGCATTGGATATTATATGGAAAGAAAGATTTTGATGAAGTAACTGAAGATTTAGCTAGATATAGATTTGAAAATAATTTTGTTGAACTGTCAAAATAATTCTACAACACGTTCGAACACTAATAATGCTGCAAAAAACTTTGACATTCTAGCAATTGGATTGTTCTAATAATTATTTTCTGATAGTCGAACTAAATTATTTTCAAATATTTATCGATCTAAATTATTAAATATTTTAGCAAAATCGTTCTTTCCGTAGAAATTCGAAATTTTTGGCCTTTAGAAGCGAATTCTGTAGATTATGTATAGACAACATGAATTTTAAAATGTCGAAACTTTTTTTCACAGACTACTTGAAAGAGTACTACTTGTAGCAGTAATATATGTATAGCAGACTATAAAAATGAAGTTTCTGATATCATTATAATTATCTCACTATATTTTATTTAAATTTATTTTATACAATTAAAGTCACAAATATCAAACAGTTTTATCTCAGTGTCGTTAAAATTTTAAGTTTCTTAATGTTTGAATATTTAGAATTTTGTATACTCTCCAGAATTTCGATCTTTTATTAATTTTAAAAATTACGAAAGATCGAAAATCACAAAAAAAAGATCTAAATTTGAATTTGTATTCCTAAATGTTTAAAACGTAAAAGTTTTTCAAGTAAAAGAAATTTATCGAAGGAATCGCTGCAGAAAGGCCGATGATCCTCGTGATATAACAGGAATGAGAACGGGCCTTTGTGATAGAAAATAGATATTAATAGATTCTCTCCTATCGTATCAGCCGATACCCGGTACATAAAATTTTTCTATATTTATATCTCGACCGCTCGAAGATCAAATTACATTATAATCATAAATTGAATCGCGTCGCGTGAACTCAATGTGCAATTTAATTCATCTTCTAATAATTTCCGCGAAAAGGTATGTCACGGTGACGTCACGCTTTCTCGTTTCTCACGCGCTATTTTAATTCAGATTACTTGAGACTAAATTAAATTAATATTTACAGAAAGACCGACATATAAATTTACACATCGTGCGAAACAGTCAAGAAAAATTTGTTACCAAATGTAAGATGTTGAAGAAACGGGGAAATCTCCTTTCTTAGTTTATTACCGGTCTACTGCGTTCTACACCATGGATGTATTTAAAATATGAGAGTCGTGTCTAATGTAAAGTGTAAAAGAAAATTAATTTTTCGTGGGAAGGAAAGTTAAAAGAAAAATGTTACAAGGAGCGGTCAAGATTCTCCATTATAAAAAATAGCGATGTGAGTTTAACACTACGTATAATGTTTATAATTTTTGTCGTATATTAATATTAATCACATATACGAGTGGAAAATGTCATATTCAATCAAGATAGTTTCTTTGTGCCTAATAATATTCTTTATACCTAATAAGTTTCTTATAAATACCGGCTAAGGTAATATTTTCGTAATAAATTATTTATAATTTTTAAGCTTATTAACGTTACAAGTTATTAGCAACTTTCTAAGATGTTTAATTGCATCAATAATATTAAATTATTTGTCGATTTGTGATTACTACTCCAGTTTCGGTTTAGAACTGTTTCAAGATCGACAAATAACCGGCGCACAAACAATTTGTTTGCACTAGAATTGTATAAATTCGCAAGAAATATTATTAGATTATTATACAAAAAAATCGCCTTGACCGAGTATGGCATTTTTTCACTCATGTGTGTGTTTTATCAAGTCACTCGATTTTCACTTAATAACTGATGGATTGAAATCCCATGGTATTAAGTTCTACATTATGTTGGTGTTAGGAGGAGTCCTAGAATATCAGAGAGGCGCGAACAATTTACATCAATATCACAAAAGTACTATAGAAAAAGTATTAAAAATAGCGTTGTTTGCAGAAAGACTATAAAATTCGCCCATCATTTATTCAGCAGGCATTTGTAATATCAAGGAATCAATCTCATGATTGGCCATTGTGATTATCAGCAATCGCGCCTCTCTGATTATCTATAGGACTTCAGTTGATGCTAATATTAACATCAACACAGTAAGAATTATACAGGATGCTTTCCATTTAGAGACGCGAGTCGACATAAACGTCATTCTATCTTTCTTAACATTCAGTGAGTAACAAGATAAAACGACCCTTCTACCGACTTGCGTTATCAAATGAAAAGTACCTATACTATACATCGCATGCTCCAAATTCACTGCATCAATTTTTAGAATGTTATCATTTTACGACGATTAATTTTATGCGATTAATGCGCAGAAATTTTAATCGAACAAGGATGACCAAATTTACGACTAATCGTCGTCGCTGCATGACTATATTTATAAACTGACGGAGATGTACGTGGCCGCGGCAGGAGGAGGTTCCTACAACTGGCCATCGAGTGATATGAGATAAGAGAGCACCGGGTGACTACAAAATATCGACAACGTCAGAGGGACCTTATCGGTTAGTGCAGCTTTTTGGCCGAAACTCCACGTTTTATTCTTTTTTTTTTTTTTTTTTCGCCGAAACCTCGCTTCGTCCGTCGATTTTCGAGTCGTACGAATTAAATGTGCCATCGGAATTCGCCGTAAAAGGCAGAAACATCGGGAGGGAGAAAGAGAGACGGAGGGAAGTAGCGACGGTCGTGCCGCGCTCTCCGAAAGTCACGGATCGCGATCGTTATCGCCGTCACATGTGTGCAATGCACGGCGAAAAGTATCGGCGCGCTATAAAAGTGCCGCCGATTCCTGCGGAATCGTTCCTATGTGGCAGAGGTTAGTCAAAGAAGCGGTTCGACGAAACGCGACGGGGAGGGAGGGTCAATAACATGAAAAGAAAAGAATGTTCTCGGCATTCCTAAAATCCCCGTAGCATTGACGGTCTCTGCTGGAAATTGCAATGAAGAATTCACGAAATTAATCACGAAGATTTTCAGCAGAGCAAATAAAGATTTGCGAATGAACAGCGAAACTTGGATTTTTAATTAATTTTTAATTAGTCTCTCCAGGTAACTTTGCCGTGAGAGTATTTTAGTTTGATATGATTAATTTGCGAGATACCGAATTTCGAAAAGAAAGTCTTTTTTTATAAAAAAAAGAATTACCATTTGTGCAGAGAGTGCAATTAGACGACAGTAATATTGTTTTAAAAGATTAATTTAAAAAATGGAAAGAGAGGAGTATATTTTACGATCAGAGAGAGTGATGTTCAATATGAAATAATTAGTATTAATTATCCTTACTCAAACAAAAATACATGTAAGAAGAAGAGATAAGAAGATAAAATTAATAAAAAAAATGGAAATTGTAATAAGATTGATTAAGTAGGATGATTATACGAAGTGCGATAATATCGCGGATTTATTTTAATCGCGAATAAAGGCAATGGAGATACGCGAAAGGTAAAGCTATACGGCGACGAAGCGAAAGGGGGAGACGTATTAGCGGGTGGAAGAGGGGACGAGCCCGCTATTTTAACACGGCGTTATTAACTCAATTACGGTCGTTCCCAATTAGCAGTCACGCGCACGAGCCGGCTTCGCAATAATTACTCGGCCATTAACGTCGGTTGTCCCACGAGGGGGCCCCGATGCACGTCGTCGTCGCAAACGCATGATTTTCCTGTCCCACTATGCGGGGCCTTCGGAAAGAATCCTAAGAATTTTAGAAATGCTACAAGTCCGCACTATTTTCTTACTAACGTCAATGTTAATACAACAATATTTAATACCGTATACAATATAAATTCTTTCGAGTTTTTCTAGTAACAAGGCAAGATCAAGTTAAAAGATTAACAGCATTTTCACAGAGTTGCATTGTTAATTTTTTTCTAAACGTTAACAGCACTAAACAACAATATTCCCAGACGATACGGAATACGATCAAAATCGGAATATAACACGTCTTGTTGTAAAAATGTCTCGTTTTTTAATATACGTGTTGCCTACGTTTTTATTATGTTTTATTAAGTGTAGAAATTTTTTTTTTATTATCTGATTTTATATTCTGATTAAAAATGGACAAATCAAAATTTTCTGGTTAACGTTAGAAGAAACAATTCTGGCTTCCGAAGAAAGTCAAATTAATTGTTAATAAGGAGTATAAAAAGCCAATACAAGGTTACAGTGCTATGATATATTTGAAATTCTTCCAACTTAGATAAATATTTCGACCATGTATCAGGTCATCATCAGTATCTTTATATGATTATCATACTGTAATTATTTGCAGTATACAAATTTTTGTCTAATCATTATCCGCTTTGTGTCATAACATTTTTCGATTTATTTGTCCATTAAAAGATTAAATAACCAATGACGTCCAAATCTCTTTTCAAACAAGAGTTCCTATTTCTGTGAAGAACTAACAATGTCTAAAAATATGATATATCTTTTAACATCTTTCCCTTATGATAATATACTAACTATACTTTAAATAATATTTTATTGATCTTCAATATGAATCGATAAAGTATTTTGTATAAAAGCGTTATACTAACAATCTTTACACAATACTTTATCGATCTTTGATAAGATCGTGATTTAACATCTTTTCCTCGTGTTATCATTTTGATATATCTTTTATATATTTAGACATTGTTGGTTTTTCAGAAGTTGGGACTTCTGTGACAGACTTGGACGTCATTGGTTATTTATGCCCGTATTCATAGTCAGGCCTTATATTTAAGTCTTCCTTAAGTTTATCTTCAGATGCTCTACGAATGATTTTATTGGTTACTGAGCATCTAAAGATAAATTTAAGGAAGCCTTAAGTATAAGGTCTAACTATGAATACGGGCCTTAATCTTTTAATAGACGAATAAAACAAAAAATATTATGATTAACAAAAAGCGGACAATGATCAGTTAGAAATTTTAATGCTCCTTAACAACTAATTTAATGTTAAAAGGACCAAAACAACCAATTTGGATCGCGAAATTCAATCTGTTATAACTTTTTTTAACTTTGCTTCCACATAATATACTTTTGCAATTTATCATTTTTCATGTTTTCAATTATAATAAAAAATTTTTCAACCAAATATACCTATATATTTGTCTACCTAGAAGGACCGTTGGAACCAATTTGGCTCCCCTCTATCTGATATTCGTAAATATTTTATGATTATATTTACAAGTATTAAACTTTAAATGTTCAATAAATTAGTGATATTATGGTTGAAA
Source organism: Cyphomyrmex costatus (assembly GCF_001594065.2). NCBI lineage: Eukaryota > Metazoa > Arthropoda > Insecta > Hymenoptera > Formicidae > Cyphomyrmex > Cyphomyrmex costatus. The sequence continues at coordinate 229,116 of NW_017275610.1, read as the reverse complement.
CATTAAATATAATTATCTATGTTTCACCTTTTCCTATTTGTTATTTATAAAAAAATGTGCTTGGAGCCAAATTGGCCGCTACGGTCCTTCAGAGTCTGTCGAATCCAATTCTTTTAATTAAATCTAGAATTATAGTTGATATAACCAGAATTCTAACTAAATAATCCAAACCATTTGGTTTCATTTTCAGCCAAACATTTATCTCAATGCAAATGATTTTCTCAAAACGAAATCGACCAGAATTCTTCAAAATAAAATATCTTCTACCAATCTTTTTTCCAACGTAAAATCTTTCCTAAAGATATTTCCAGTGACTGCAAAGAAAAAAGTAGAGAACATTGCTGTCTTAGTTTCGGGAGAATGAGCGATTTCCTCAAAACAAAATCAATAGATTCGCGAAGCAAGAACATCGTGAAACGGGATACCGGAGAGAGGAGGGACAGCAGGAGAAAAAGAGGTACCCGGTCCGACGAGTCGCCGCCACGTGAAAGTGGGTTCCAACTTTCGTGATCGAGCCACGTGATCGCGAGATCGCATGCCCGCCGCGACAAGGGCGAAGGGGGCGACGAAAAGGATCCAGACACACTGGATCTGGGCCCGGGATCTCGTCTGGCCTCGATCGTTTTGCGATCGCAGCGCGAGAAAAGAACGGACGCGAGCGTCTCGGCGAGAGATGATTCGCGGAAAACCGAAGAGAAACTACATCGTGAGCCGAAAGAGCATCAATCACTTTTCATACACAACTTTTTTCTGTATTTCTTCCTCAGGAAGGTTTTCTAATAACGAGACAAAAATATTCTGGACTTATGCCCGTTTTTATCAATATAGATTAATTTTAATCTAAATTCAATTTACTCTTCATCTTTGTCTAATCCTTAGATCTAGAAAAAGATGAAAATTAGTTGAACCGAGATTAAAATTAAACTATATTGAAACAGGCATTAATCTTATCATAACTCAATATGCAATATAAAAATAAAATGATATTATATATTGTATAATATTAAATAATATAAAACTTCAATATTTCTTCTTCGAATTAATTAAGATTGACTTATTGTTTTAAGATAAGAGCAACATACATATTCGTACAATAAATAAATTTTAGTTTTCCTTAAGTTTAGAAATCTTTATCCTTTTATTATAATCCATAATGTTAACGCTATAATGTTTAATATGAAACTGATGTCTTTTTTAAGATTTATGATTTTTTTATTTAAAAGTAATATATTCCTTTGTAAATGAGTATCCCTATATCGATCTTATCTTATGACAGAGTAAGTGGATCCGAAAATCTTTTCCATGAAGTATTTTATTCGCTTCTTTAAATCGCAATTAAATAGGAATTGAATATCGCGATAATTATCAAATTAGGACAATATATTTTAATTAAAACTTCATGTGACAGAATTATTAAGTACATATCAATTAAATAAATTAATACATTCAGTAAAAAAATTACTATTATTAATTATTAAATAATTATTGATTAATCAATAATTAAATAATAATTATTTATTGTTAAATTTAATCAAATAACGCTGTGATAAATTAGTTGCAACATTTATAAGAAATCCCAGATCTCTGCACGTGACAGATAAATATTCGTACGATCGATCCGGAAGCTGCGATCGGACAATAAAAATCGGACATTCTAACGAGAATCGACTGTGGAGGACTAATTATACAAACGCGCGAAATTCGCGTAATCGCGATGGTCACATCTGTCATGTCACCTATCGAGTGCGTGCGTGCTCATACTACGAGGCCCGTTAGAATCGAAAGGTCAGCTGACAGGCTGTGGCAACTAGACGCGTCGCGTTATCAGGTAAGCAAAAAATTCGTACTGCTTTCGACGACGAAAGATACTATCAGAATTAGTGCGATCAAATCGACTGAATTCAACGTTCGCATTTCTCGGATGTGTGTAATTTTCCTGTTTTCTTCGTTTTCGTAATTCTTATTTATTTTACATTCCTATAAAATAGCACGAACTTTCTTGGCAATTTAATAAATTCTTCTCTGTCACACATTCATAGGTTAGCAAATATTTTGTACAAGAACATTATATCCTAATGATAGAATTAATCTATGAAAATTTAATATTAAAAATTCTATGGCAACCAATAAAAATTCATAACAATCTAGTATCTATATATAGATATATGCTATATCTATTTAAATATCACATATGGTATGATATTTCATAATGTACTATTAATATTAAGATATCAATAAATCTTGACATCAATATTTATTGCTACCTACAGTGTTAATATTAAAAGAAAAGTAATATACATATACTTCAAAAATATAAACAAATGAGCAAGCCAAATCTGTTTTTAAAATAAAATTTTTTGAATTAATTTATCTTCTATTGAAATAATTCTAACAAAATATATTGTAAATACACAAGACATTATAATTTTCTTAACAAAAATGTGTTCTTATTTTGTCGTCAACTTTATCGAATTTTCTAAGATTGAAACGAAAAAAAATTCAAGTATAATAAAAAAATGAAATTTATATGAAATAATTAAATTATAATAATAAAATACTGACGTCGAGAAAAAATTAATTAATAAATATTCCAAACATAAAAAAATTAATTGAACTTTCAGCCCATCTTAGAAGCAATTATGTCTTTTACCTAATCTTTTACTCTTCAACTCCAAAAGAGATAGACGTTGAATGAACCGTTTTGTCACGAGAAACCCGTTCTCCTTCGGCGTCGCGAATTAATTTATTCGGTCGTTGATTTATTCTCGAAGGAATTTATTGCTTCCATTGGCAGAAAGAAAGAGGGAGAGAAAAAAAAGGAAAGAGAGAAATAACGAGATATTTTTAGGTTGGTAACGAATTTCTAAGCGTGTTTCCTCGATATCGATAACAGTATCTCAAACTTCGCAAATTTTCCATCAAACTCGAAAATATGTTAAAAAGTCCAAACTTTGCAAGTAGTTCTTTAATTATCGCTATTTTTACATTGAAAGTTTTGATAATTACGTCGTGGTAATATTGTTCATTCAAACTAGAAATAATAGAGAACCAATAATTCTATTAATTTTTATCAATTTTTTAAAAATATAATTTGTACAAAAGAAGAATTTTGCTAAACAATCAATCATATAATTAAAATATTATATTTTAATGTTCATGTGTATATAACATATACGTATGATTAAAAGTCCTAATTGTTATTTATAGTCATAATCCCCACTTACCGAATTGATTACAATCGCTACTGCTCCTCAACATTTTCAAATTCAATAATCTTAACGTGCTCCGGTTTTAAAATTTTGTGCCTAATGCATGATATTCCGAACGTTTAAATCGTCGTCCGATACTCCAATATAGAAAAAATAATCGTCTGTAATTAGTCAATTTCTTATGACTTATGGCTTCTTAAAACAACAAACACACACAACTGTGTCTAACAATAAGCTTAATAAGCTTTGTACAGTAATGCTTGTACAAATATGTCGTTAATTTGACTAAAACAATTTAACTCGAGAAATGTATTAAACTTATCTTGCATTTAGTTTATTATTTATAATATATGAGTGCAAACATTAATATGTAGGTGCTATATGAACTATTTATTTTAAAACTAAATAATTCAACCACAGTAATAGATCAATATATACATTTTGACGCACATGGAAGTTTAAAATAAAACGATTTACTTCAAAAAATTAATTTATACAAGTTTACAGTAAATGCCATGAACCAATTTTTCAGTTAGAATTCCAAATAATAGTTAATAAGATATCTAATATCTAGTGTGTACATATATTCGTTTTGAAAAGAGAGAAAGCGAAGATTCTAAATGCCGCGGAAAAAGTGCAAGCGACGCGAACAAACCTCCGTGATCCTCTCTGCCAGAATATGAATTCGAGCGAGCGAAATCCGACTCAGGGCGCGATTGAATTCAGCGGAGCCTGCCGTCGAGACATCCACCTTGGGCTAACCTGACATACTCGCGCGTGACAAACGGATTCGAATCTGCGGTGACAAGCATGGCGGCGACAAGAATCTTTCGCGCGAAAGGAAGCGCGGCTGTCAAAAGCACACGCACGCACGCACGTATAGGCATGGCAGACACCCTACACCGCCATCAGGCACGTGTTCACACATCGGAGACCTTATAACGGAATCCGACCACGAGATGGCAAACTTGTGATCAGCCCGATGCTTTCGTCAACTTTGGCAAATTAAAATAAGTAAGACTGTATAGGTTAGAATGAAATTGTATTGTGTAAAAAGCTCCGGTGTGTACATCCTATCCTTTTTTCTCAGACAACACGCATATCAAAAAAACGTCATAGAAATAACATAAAAGTTTTTTTGGAATATACGATACATGCCTGTTTTTCTAATATCAATGTAGATCAACTTTAATGTCAGTTCACAATTTATTACTTTTCATCTTTTTCTAGTTCTTAGCACACGCATTGTTTTTAGAAAAAGATGAAGAGTTCCGTTGATAGAAACCGAGATTTAAATTGAAACGACCATAACCGATATTCAAAGACGTCGTAGAAAGATCTTCTAGACAGTGCGTGTTGTTTGAACTATTTACAAACAATGACAAAGCTGCCCGCGGCCAAACTCCGTTAAAGCATCTCCGATTCGCACGAGAGAAGCACGCGAGAATAAAGCCGCGGCCCAGGTAAAAAGCACATATTCGGGACTCACGTTTCAGCGGTTTGGGGTTGCTCTGCTTGCGACGTGACATCCTCTGCGCTCTGCCATCACCCTCTCAGCGTGGACATGTTGCGTTGCGTGGACGCAGCGTGGTGGCGAAGATCACAGGTGAGACGGGACGGGTCAACAAATTCTCGCGGACACAGTACATGTGATGATGCGACAGCAGAGGGGAAAAGGGGTGAAAGGGATGGCGACAAAAAGAAGAGCAGCGAGAAGCCGACGGACGATCAGCGCGGGACGGGACAGCACGATGGAGCGTGGAACGCACTTTCCAGCGACACGAGGGACTCCCGTTTGTCAGCGTGATATACGATTTCGCGGTGCGTAATCGCGAAATCGTTAACATGCGACGACGACGACGACGATGATGTACGAGTTGATGACGACGCCGGCAATGCGGCGTTCTCGAATAACACAGACACGCACGCGAATTACGTTCGAACGCGGCCGCTGTCAGCGCGCAACTAAACAAACGCGCCGCCAAACACTCC
>NW_017275610.1:146897-223759 GCF_001594065.2 Cyphomyrmex costatus | reverse complement strand
AACCCCCCCCCCCCCCCACTCTCCACTCGCGCCGCTGCGGCGTGACCGCGTGAGCATGCTGGGGTGGGGAGGCTGGGTGAAACGGGCGGCCGGCGCGGCGAAGTTTGAATGTCACGCGCGCACATGCGTGCATGCGTGATTACGGACGACGCAGTCGCCAGTCGTGCAGGCAGCGACGAAAATCACGAAAATTCAGACGGTACTGCCATCTCGTGGAACATCGTGGAGAATGGATCGATTATGCAAAATCGAACGATAACTTATCCACACGCGCACGACGAATACGATCGCACGAAACTCGTTTGACAATTATTCAAGCGCAACAGTACAGTCGCGTGAAGTTCACTCGACAAAGAATGACTTTTTTCAAGAGCAAAAAAAACGCGACTGGTGTCTTATACTTTTATTTGCTTATCGTACCGAATATGAAACCCTTATAGTTCAAAAGATTTGTGAGCAAACGATGAGCAAACGAATGCATAGAGAGAAAAATCGATTTTTTAATATTGGGGGGCCAGCTTCACACGGGTGAATATGAATCCGTTTTTAAATTATTTTATTACACATCATGTATAATTAATCAACTCTTCGAGGTCATACATCTTCGCGATCTGTAATATGATAAATATAATCACATCAGTGTCAAAATAATCCCCTCCCTCCAAAAAAAAATACTAAAAGAAAAAGTTGTTCGATTAGAGAGGACACATTTTTATGATGAGCAAAAAATTTTTCTCAAGATGACAGTTGTTGAGATTTCAAGATCATCGTGATTTTTTTAAACGAAATATACTCATAGTATATTTTTATTAACGTAGTAATACAGTTAATAAAAAAACAAATATTTAACAATATATGATATATATATATGTTGTCTTTCAGATGATCTTAGACATGAAAAAATCACATTTATATGGAAAAAAGAAAAATTAACATATATACTTAAGTATTTTCAATGAAGATATTTATATTTACTTTGGTTTAAAAGATGTATGCGATTTTCGAATGCGATAAAGTATAAAAAATATATAATTTTACTTGCGTGTAAAAGAAATTAAAAATAATAATGCAATGAGGATAAAAAATAAAAAGTTTCATGAGATGAGTGTAATAAAGAAAATGTTACAACTAATAGATATTCATAAAAAATAAATCCCACTTGCAGCCCTCGATCAGCGTGCCATCGGTCGGCGGCCTGACGCAACCGGTAGCACACGCAAGTGCAAACTCGGGCTCCCACTCCCAGGCCCGGTTCCCGCTTCCCGGTTTCCACCACGTTCACAATTGTTCACAATTGGCCAAAACAAGTACGGAAGGCACGTGGTAATTAAATTGACAATGGCAACATCGTTAGCAGCACAACTTAAAAAATTGAGAACTCCGCAGACGAACTTGCTGCTACAGGATAAAAAACGTCCTAGCTTGCTGTTTGACTCAAAGGAGGCTGCGAATTTGGATAGGGACACCGTGCTGAATATAGGTTAGTTTCTTCCTTTCTTTTGTATGTATGTTAACTTTCTGTTACATTTATATTAAGTATATTAAGTACCTAAAGTAAATTTTGTATTATTTCTACTAAAATTTATAACTCATTGTATTTTATGATATTTATTTTTAATTACTGATTTATCTTTTTAACAGTTTCCTTTTTAAGTGATTCAAATTATGTATTATAATGAACATATAAGCTTTATGCTTTAATTTTGATTCAAAATCTTCAGATTAGAAGAAATGTCAGTTTAAGTAAGATTGTAAGGAGAATGGTAAATGTTAACAATTACTCAAAATTCAAAATATAATGTCATCTACAAGCAGTATGTTAATATACAGATTTTTGTACACTTAGATTTTTTACTATATAATTTATAAGAAAATTTATAATAAAGTTTGGACTTTTTTGTAATGGAAAATTTTGTTGATGGAAATTATCAATTTTTAATAAAATTTGTTAAAAAGTATTAAGAATGCAATAAAAATATTTTATATATTCTAAATATCAAGATCATAATAGAAAGACGTGAGTTTGTTCTATATACCAAAGATTTAAATTCAAACCTGGTTAAAAGAATAGAATTGTATGTCAATCATCAAAAATATTAGTATCGTAAGAATCTCTTTTAATAGGCTATTTGGAACCGTATGTAAGAATTTATTCTTTTTTTTTGTCTTTATAACTTTCTTATTAAATTTAAGAGAAATGTGTTTCTAAATTGTAAGAAAAGATATACAGCTTTAGCTAAAATATTAGGTACTTTATTAACTATCATTTAAAGTTTTTGCTCAAAAATTGATTTATGATATTAGCCATATAAATTATGTTTTATTTTAAGAACTTTTTAAATTTATATGTACAATTCCAATAAAATAAATAGATAACAATACAAATAAAATAATTTCAGATGAAAGAAAAAAGAGTGCTTATATTTGTGACCAAGGCTGTATATATTTGTAAAAAGAACTGTTTCTTTATTATTTCTAATCACATTTTCTTATCGTTTCTTAGGCCAGAGTGGTTTGGAGGAATTACAAAAACTTTCGTCGGTATTTGATGAATTTCAAGCCACACTATTTGCACAGAGCTCTGTAAATTTTGAGAGAGCTGTCCAGAATGCTACATTAAATAAACAACTAGATATGGAGGTTGCAAAATTTCTGTTATTTTCAACTCCTTATTTCTTACTGAATGCTTGTCACAAAGCTCTGGAATGGCTTGTATTTAGATACCACATTCATCATTATAATAGAGAGCAATTTATTCTTTTGATTCTACCATACCACGAAACTCGTATATTTATTAGGTATGTATTGGATAGTTTGGTCTTTTATTGCTGCATTTTGTTTGAACTGTACTACAACTTTTCGTCTCGCGGTTTTCTGAAATGTTAAACATATCTATTTCATTTTAAATGCAAGAAGTACTAGTTTAGCCGTAAAAAAATAAACTTATTAAAAAGCATTTTTTATATATATAATTTACATACACACACAGAGAGGGAGGGAGAGAGAGAAAGAGAGAATAGATAATTGATATATAAATTTAAAAGAATATAATAAAATGAATATATTCATCAAATTTTTATTTTTATACTGCAATTGTACGTTTTGATATGAAATATGAGTTATAGACACAAATCATAATCTAATTTTGTATTCTTTTACTTGTAATCTCCATTCAACTTTTTGTAATCAAAATTAACGTATATGTGAAGATTAGGATCAAATCTGGAATTTGTTGATTACTAGTAAATTTCTTTAATACAACCAAATATTCTGCATTTTAATTTTGTAATTTTTAATGACATGTGACAAATTTACATTAAAATTAAAGACTAATATTTTAAACTTTTCCAAAAAATTTTTTTAAATGAATTAAAAACATCCCTACGACTCAAGCAAGGTTTTTTTAATGCTGAATAATTAAAGATAAACAACGTTTATTGTAACAGACGTTTCAACGGATTATTTTCAATGTTGACAAACTTAATCGAATTTGAACGATACAAGCTAATCTTTATCACTATAATTCAGTCGTAAGAGAATAATAATTTGTTATTGTGTTGAAATGTTAGAAACAATAAATTCGAACAAAATTATTTGTTTAACTTATTTATAATATTTTCTTATGCACATTTGTATTAACATATATCTGTCCTTCAAAATATTCATTAAAAATTTATTATTCTCTCTTTTAAGAGCACTGCAACTGGTAGACTTGTCAGATGAAAACGATAAGTGGCATTGGTTAGTGCCTATGCAGAAACGCGGTATACCTCTATCTTCTACAATTCTCGTTGATCGTTTGATTTCGGATAAGGGATTTCTGAAGACACTATGTATTCATGTGATATTTGCCACGAAGACCTATTCTGACAAGGCATCTTGTCTGACCACTTTGTATTCTTTTTATACTACGGCAGTGTTAGGAATGATTGAACTAATGACCATCACTGATATTGAAGTAAACCATCTATTACCAACTCTCCTTCAAGGCTTGAAAAGTCCTATTCTTGATTTTGCTGCCGGCAGCTATATGATTATTGCGAAACTTATAACAAAGGTTAAGTTTATTCTGTTTTAATCATATTTTTATTGTTTTTCAATTTTATAATATATTGTAAAAATATAGTTGTCTATATTTTTTATATACCATATATTATAACTCACAATTCTATATATTATATTTATGATAATATTGAAATATAATATGTAAATTTTGAAGTTTTTTTTATATTATATCGAAGTCTTAATTAAGTTTTGGTATTTATAGGTAAAATTTAATGATGACACAATGGAGAAGTTGTTGTTGACAATGTTCAAGAATACGCACATGAAACAAGAAGCTACTATTTTTCTACTCCATCAATCTCAATTATCTGATATTATACCGCAAAGTTTGATTCTTCAATTATCTGAGTTACCTTGGTTTGTTACAATGATTGCCTCAATAATTAATTTGGGTACTAATGTCTCAAGATTTATTCTACATTTTTTTCGAGGCGCTTGCCAACTTCTCTCCGAAAGTAGCGTGCAAAATATGCTTAGCAGTATGCTGGAGCACATTAAACTTAGTGACGAGACAGTTGACGCTATTTTAGCTACATTAATATGCGACTTTAAGGAAGAAACTTTAAGTAGTGATATAAAAAGTTTTCTAGTAAAATTTTATCAGAATTTTGAGCGCAGTTATCCAGAGAATTTTGATAGATATCTAAAAAAGTTGATGAAGCAGAGCGAGACTGATGAAAAATCTAAACAGGCATTACATTTCCTTACTTTATGTTCTTTTGGTACTAAAGACACACAGGAGTCCATCGAGATATTGGACAAACTGATGCATAGCAACGCTACTCAACGAGTGATTGCTCTTAAAATTCTCGCAAAGAACAACATAAATATGTCCGAGAGTTTTCGCAATATGATGACAAATACTTTTCAAGCTAGATTTAACGATGACGATGTTAATGTTGTAAAGACCCTGTTATCTTTCCCCATGAAGAAATTGATTAATTTATTACCCACAGATACTCTGATGGATGAGTTATTGGTTTTGTTATCAACATGTCACACGGCATCGAGAAAAGTGTTAGCTAAGCCAGCTTTGAAAATATTGTTAGAACTTTGCGAAGAAAGTGACGATACTAGCGTCTTTATCATAGCTTTACCATATTTATTTCCAGCTACGGACGCAGATGTAGAAGTTGCTATGGAAGTTCTTAACTCAAATTTTGCTAAGAATAATATATATATGCAAAACGTGATACAAGACATTGGTAAATCTAAATTAAATGCCGAAACAATAACGTCTGCTGCTTTTCACAACATATTAAACCATACGTTGCTACCGCCTACGGAGAGTATACTGAATTCCATGCGGCAACAAATGCCGCATGGTGATGCGGCATCTTTATTTTTTAATATGATACTACTAGGATCAGTTTGCAGAGTACCCGTTGGCTCAATGCCGGCTAAAACTGCACGGGAAGTGATTGAGATAGCTACGCAGATGATCAAGACATATTCACGCGTTAAGCTACTGCACAATTGTAATAATATTACCGGTAACAACATTCAAATGGCTCTAAAGCTCACATCCGAGGGAATCTTGCCGCTTCAAGTAGGTACTTACGTTCTCGAAATGGTACATAGGAGGTTGAATATTAAGTCTGAATCAAAACTTGATTTTGACAACAACGCAGAACGAAGTAATCTGATTCTGCGACTCCTAGAAATGTTTATTGAGGGCATGGATAATCGAAGTTGGCGAAAGCACTATTCTAGGTGTTTACAAATCTTCTTCCAGCTTCATTTTGCCACAGTGAAAAATCTTATCTGCTTTCTTGCACAGTTTTATGCAGAACCCATAAAAACAAAAACATCCTATCACTGTTTACAGATTTCCTTATTACTATTAAATCAGTGTAAATCAGTTTATTGGGCATTTGAAGATCAAGACTTTGTTATCAATTTGCTACTTTCGTTGGCAAGACATAACAACGATTGTAGAAGAGTGGCGATAGATATTTTAAAAAAGCTAACACAAACTTTTAGTCTCAACACGGAACCATTTTTCGTGTTGCTGCAAAAATTAACGACAAAGAGTGCAGAGATCTGCAGTGATCCTGATGAACTTGCAGTTAACTTCTATTTCTTCCTCTCTCCAGATCCACATGTTTCTCATCAAATAAAAGAACATAAGAAGTTGCAACAAGCTCAGAAATTATTATTTGACATAGTGACACAGCAGAACGAAGAATCAAAAATTCCTTTGACTCGAAGATCACAACTTCTCGATATTCTGGTGAATGTTAATAGTACCGAAATCCTTCAGCAACTGGCTCCGATAGGTCTTCAGCTTCTACAAAAGCTAGCGGAAGACCCAAAAAATCGACCGGCTGGTAGTGCTTTACGAAATATATTAGACCGTTTTACTATAAATACAATTAATGCCTTGAAGGACGACAAAGTGTGGTTACTTTTCACAACATGTATCCAAGTACACGAATCCTGTGCAGTTTTAGATAACGATAATCGAATTTCGCCAAGCATCATAGTGCTAAAACGGATTGATATACTCTTTGATGCATTGCCTCATGATGTTCAGGTGAGCATTCTGTCCAAAATCCTGGACGTAATGATTGATTGCGAGATGAATAGCGTAGTTTCTGTTGCGGGTAAGACACTCCGCCGGTTGCACGTGGATGTGACGATCCTAATTTCGGAGTTAAATGCCATGAAATTAAGCGGTCAAGTTCAAGAGGAAGCAAACTCGAAGATAAAGTCAAACGAAAAAAAACGGAAAAAACGGCAGAGTCAAACTCAGTTGGCGCATTCGGCGATGGTTCACAGTCGGGCGTGGAAGCGCGGTGTCATCCTGTTGGAGTTTGCAGAGCATGCCGATAACATTAAAAATGAGGAACTACTTTATGATGTATTGTTTGATTTGTTAAATGTTTGTCTAAGTCTAGAGGAGCAGAGTCCAATTGAATACACAAATCAGTTACTTCTTTCAACAATATTTTGGATGATGAAGAAAAAACTGCCAGTGCGTGATGCTGACTTACAAATTTCGCTTATTGTCAAGTGCATCAGAACGTCGCGCAATCCGCAGACGCATCATCATGCACTACTGGTGCTGGTCGAGTTTTTAAGGAATATGAATATCCATCATGCTCTTTTTAATCTCATGCCAATTTTCACATTTATGGGCAGCACAATGGTGCGGCAGGACGATGCTTATTCCATACAAATCATCTCCAAGACTCTGGAAACGGTGGTACCAATCATAAACGCAACCGACAATGCGACACATGCTTGCGAATTGTTGAGAACTTTTATTGTCTCGTTGCCTCACATTCCCGAGCACAGACGGATGCCACTCTTTGTCAAGTTGTTGCAGCTCCTTAGCAACCATCTACATTTATATTATCTGCTGACTTTAGAGAGCTACGTTATGAAGATAGCGAGCCAGAAAATCGAACATCCCACACAATGGTTGGATTTTGCTCTTCAGGTGTCTCAAGAATTTCCGCCGTATCGATTGCTTCAGGTCAGTTTTCAATAATCATTTCCACTTAGAATCTAACTATATGACAATTTTTTATAAAATTTTAATACAATATTTTAATGATGTGACTTTTTCTGAAAAAATAATTATATATTTTTTTTATTATCCAGAAATATAATAAAAACTTTTCCAATTTTTGTTTCAGATTTGCACGAAGGTGGTCCAGTTCATCAAGATCTTGCCAATTGATATTGAAGAAGAGCAAGGTAGAAGAGAGGCGATGAAATTTCAATACAAATATATTTATGATGTGACTAAGTCCACGCCAAAAAGTCTTCGGCATTATAAGATAATGGCTGTGCAATTACTCAGTAACCTCTTGTCGTCCGAGGATTTTATCAATCGTGTAGCAGTGCTAAACGAGGATGAGGCAGATAATATAAATAAGCACTGCGATCATCTGGCGATCGAGTTGATTATGTTTATTCAGATTATCTCGAAGATTACTGATCAGCATCAGAATAAACCAAGCGCCAAGTACTGGAAAGTGTTACTACATCATTTGTACGATGTGCTGGATTTAGTGAACAATCTATTGCCAAATACCCTGTTCCTTCAGAGCATCAAGAACCTCTTAAAACATGAAATGCTACAAGTAAAGAAAAAAGCTCTGGAATTGTTGAATGCAAGATTGCTTCAGAAGAAATTCGGTGAGGATGTTTATGAAGAGCTTCTGAGTTTGATTAAACCTTTGACAGACTTCTTCGACATTGAAGTAAAAGTTGAAAACCAGGAACAAGAGGTCGTACAACAGACAGTATTGATATCTTTGAAATTACTGACGAAATTACTGGCCATTGACCGTCCTGCTGTTTTTAGACCAGTACGTACATTTGATTGAATAAATTTTTATTTAATATTTTATCTAATATTTGATTCTAAAGAAAAATGTTTTGGTAATTTATTTAATAATCTTCAGAAAAATTAATATTATATTAAGTATAATATAATCATATTATAATGTTATATTATAATATAGTATATTATAATTACATAATTATTATTTAACATTATATATATTAATGATTATTAATAGATTTTGGATATAACGACGGAATTGTTGAAATCCAAAAATGGTCCAGTATTAGCCAATGCAGCGTTGTGTGTAGCAGAATTATGTAGTTCAATGCGGACCCATGCTCTGTACTCTCTGAATAAGTTTGTACCAGCAATTCTAAACTTATTAAAAACCCATTGCTATCAAAATGTGCCAGATGTTATAGTCATCAGCATTGTGAGTGCTTTGCAGAAGATAGTGGAATCTTTGGGAAATTTCTTGTCGCTCTACTTGGATCAACTCTTGTATGAATTAACAATGCTCAGCTCTCAGTATACCAACACGGATCATCCTAAGGTATTCGTTTAATGTTTTGTCTGCTAAGAATTGGTTACCAAATGGTATCCATTTTTCGGTGGTTCTACCTAGAAACTTTATTGGTTCTTTGAAGCTTAATTGTTTTTGTTAATATTTTGACAGGCTAGTATTGTCGTTTCGCGTTTGAAAACAACAACGCAAAAATTATCCAGTTGTACATCTCTGCGAGTACTGCTGCCAAGTATTAACGGAACTTATCAATTGCTATTAAACAAAAAAGCTTATATATGTATACCATCGTTGATGAGCGTGCTAGCAGAATCCTTCGACAGTGTACCTCCAACAGAGCTGAAAGTGGAAGTCGATAATCTCGCCAATTTCTTCCTCCAAGTTCTTCAATTCCGTGAAAGAATCGGGGATAATATGAAAGCGCATGACGATCAACAAATTACATTAAAAGATATCGTCGCGGTTGAGGAAAGCGCTAGTAAGGCATTGGTAGCGTTACTCTTGAAATTGAGTGAAGTAACGTTTAGACCATTCTATGATAAACTTTATGACTGGGCAGCGAATAATGCACAGCATAAACATCGGAGTATAACATTCTACAGGTATTAACAATATAAAATAAATCAATATCAATAAATTAAATTATATTAAATTATAGTTGTAAATGTGTTTTAAAGCAATAATACAGTTCCTATAATAATAATCGTGTAATATTAAACATTTATATTAATCAATAATAATATTGCTTTTAGTAATAATAAGGTTCTTAGTTATATAAATATATATATATATATATATATATTTATATTATACGTAATTGAAATAAATATAAATTTAATTTCATCGATCAATAACAAGTAACTTCAAATGCTTTACCTTTAAAATATATACCGTTTTTCTTTAATATGATAATTTGCAAACTTGTTTAAGATAGTAGATTAACGAAAAATAATACATTTTATATTCATCAATTTTTATAAAATTTACGACTTTTAATTTCTTTGTTTAGATTATCGGCAAATATAGCAGAATGTTTGAAGTCCCTGTTCGTTCTGTTTGCTGGACTTTTTTTGAAGCATGCAGCGTCGTTACTGAGCAGCAACAACATGTTCGTAACAGATACTCCGCAGGAATTAACACTTCCAGATGAATCCAGCAGAATTGAGGTGATAGAGGCAATTTTGTTGACACTTCATCGCGTATTCAGTTATGATGTGCATAACTTCGTCGTTGAGGACCGATATGAGATTCTCATGCAACCGATAGTGGATCAAGTGGAAAACACAATGGGAACGAAAGAAGAATATGAGACTCGAGCTAGTCGGCTTATTGTACCTTGCATAGCTTCTTTTGCTAGCGCTATTTCCGATGATTCATTGCACAAACAACTGGTTTATCAAACGTTGCTGAAGACGAGGCATGCAAAGCCTTATGTCAGAAGCACAGCTTTAAATGCATTGGTAAGACTTATATAGTAAATAAGTTTAATTTATATATATAATATGAAAGTTATTACGCAGTGAAGTTTCTATTTTTATTTCTTTAAAATTTGGTAAGATATAACTTGTTTGGAATCTTTTTCTTAACTTCATTTAAAACTAATTACACTAATTCATAAAGCATTTAGATAATTATCTTAAACGAATACAAAAATTCATTATGTTCAAATAAAATTTAGTAAAGAAATTATTTTTACTAAAAACTGCTTATACTGCTTTATATTTATGTGATCATAATGTACATGGAAATTAAATTGTTCTACTATTGATTTATACTTCTCATTTAAATTATCTTTTTTTATTTTTTGACAATTATTTGCGGTTACAATCTAGGTGGAAATTGCGAGAAAATTAGGCGAGGATTTTATGCCATTATTGCCAGAAACAGTACCATTCCTGGCGGAGATGTTGGAAGACGAAGATGAAGCTACGGAGAAGTGTGCACAGAATGCTGTTCGAACTTTAGAAGAAATTTTAGGAGAGCCTTTGCAGAAATATTTTTAAACTTCTTCAATGTTAATATGTTCTAGCCTGTAAATATGTAAATATGTACAGAGTAATCACAATTTGATAAGAGAAGTTTTTCTAATTTTTTAAAAGATTTTTGAATGATATTAATAAGTTTATTTAAGAATTCGTTTATTGGAAATTAGATTTGAAACAAAAGCTTTGACATTCTTTTTTTATCTTGAGAAGGTTGAAAAATATATTTGCATTCTACAATGTAGCAAGTTCAGTTGAATTTAGTAACTATATTACATGTGTATTCCGACATTTCCGAGATTTTGAATATTGATACACTTAAATGAGATGTAAATAAATTTATTACAAAAAATAATATTTGAAGTTCAATGTCTGCTCTGAGTATTTTAATATATTAAACGAAAATATTTATAAAAATTTAGTATTACAAGAATTTTATTGTTCGTTATTCTGTTATAATCTTAATATGAAAGTCTATAAATAAGTCTAAAGAGATATTAATATGAAAGTAATAGTAAAAATTTAGTTGTGTTTGATAACTATGAAATTATTTTTAATATCATGTGATTTTAAAAAATCAAGTACTGATTTGGAACATTCCGTTATGTGATTTATTTTATTTAATTACATGAGACTTCAACATGTAATGTAGTATTCACACTGCGTCCGACATACGACGGTACGATATCCACCAATAGGAGAGCTTGTTGTCGGATGTCGTACGCAGTGTAAATCCCACATAAGGGATCGATAAACTAAAAAAAAAGTCCTAAGGATATGTTCCTTTTTGCTTCGTTTTAGAGGAAATCGCAAAAAAAAAAAAACGTAGTTGGACAAGAGTTTTGCATGGTAATTTTCAACATCGACGAAATACGTATTAAAAATGGTTGATTTTATGGAAGTTTGCGTCACTGTAAAAATTTAAGTTATTTTGAGTAAGAAACTAATAATGTAGTACTAAATTTATGATTTATTAGGCCTTCATACATGAAACTCCGAAGGTTAAATACACGATTAGGATTGATCGATTTCTTTATCCTTACGTCTTACGTCCTTAATAGAGTTTTACTCCGGATCTACAATAGGTGTTTTAAGCCTTAAATCGTAAGAAATTAACCAATTACAGTCGAATTCGAGAAGAATAAATTACATGGCGGATAGGATTTTGCTTTTTGATTGGCTGTAAGAAATATGTATGTGCAATAGTACAGTAAAGACTAGAGGTCTGTTTTTTATTGTTGCACTCTCCGAATGGATACACACGTTGCCATAAATTGAAGTGAAATAAATATACGTTTGTTTCACTTCAACTTATTGCATCATGTGCACCAGTTTAGAAAGTGTAGCAATAAAAAGGAGACCTTACAGGTGCGTTCGCGCTTCGCGCATGATGCGCATAATACATCAATTGTCCTTGTTTAACATATGATGAGCAACAAGAATAAACGATGCATGCTCATCATGTGTGAAACGGAACGCACCCGAGTTTCTTTCTGCAGGATTTCATAAGGTGTACTAATAACAGTATATAATAAAAGTCTTCATATGTAGTAGAGTAGGTTATAGTAAATGTAGAAAAGTTCATTAATCATTGGAAGAGGTTAGTCATGGAAAATACAAACGATACCGACTGTAAAATGAAACTACTTCGAAAGTTACCAAAAGGATTGAAAACCAATGGAAATCTTAATGAAAACTGGAACAAGGTTAGGGAAAGCTTTGACATATTTTTAAAAGTGACAAACGATATTATAAAATCGGATGAGATTAAAGTCGCTATATTATTAAATATTGTCGGCAAAGATGGTATTGAATTATACAATAAATTTAATCTCCAAGAAACAGAGAAGAAAAACTTGACACGAGTGTTGCAATGTTTTGAAGAGCATTGCGGTCCTAAGAAAAATATTGTACATGAAACGTTCAAGTTCTTTAGCAGAATACAACAAGAAGATGAAAAATTTGAGAGCTTTTTAAGAGATATAAGAAAGCTTAGTCAAACGTGTGACTTTGGAACAATGACTAATAGAATGATTCGAGACAAAATTGTGTTTGGAATAAGAGACAAAGCACTGCAGGATAGACTTCTAAAAATGGAAGATCTCAATTTGCAAAAGACAATTAATTACTGCAGAGCTTCTGAAATTCAAGAAAGAAAGCAACAAGGACGCAAAGTAGAGAAACATGGTCTAAGAAAAAAAGTAACACAGAAGATCAGTAAAGTCAGAGAGGTCAGAGCCAAGAAGGTAACACAAAAGTCCAACTGCAGTATATGTGACATAAAACATGGTCCACGCAAATGTTCGACATATGAGAAAAAAAACGAGGAATGCAGTAAACCAAATTGTTTACTTGGTAAACAATTTTTTACGTATAACAATAATTAAATACAAAATTTTATATGAAAATATATATAATCATGTATAATCTATTACATAATTGATAATTGTTGAATTTCATCTTCAATTTAAAAAATAATTTTTAAGAAATTAATCTCAGTTGATGTACAAAATGAACGAACCTGGCGAAAAAATTGTCGCTCTGTCCTGTGAACCAAGAGATTAGTTGTTTTAACAGATACTTATATTAGGAAATCTGTCATATCAATGGCATAGAGGATTACATAAATTCTGTTTTATAAACACAAATTTTCTATTTTAGAAACAAATTCTAAATAATTTGTTTTTAAAAGAAAGTTTGTGTTTTTAAAGCAGATAAGTACCTAACCAAAACAAATTTTCTACTATATAAATTATATAGAAAATAATTTCTATAAAGTAAAGAATTTGTGTAATATTGAAATAGAAAAAATATATGTTCTTATTCTAACCTCACACGGTCTCATGTCCCTCTATGCTATGCCATGTGACAGATTTCCTAACCTAAACATAAACAGTCGTTAACTTTACGAATTAATATCCCGATCCATGGGGTAGAGCAACACTTTTTTTGCCAGATCCGTTTATTTTGTCGAAGAACGCGTTGATTGAGTCTAATTTTATCAAAACCGGAGGTGAGAAGGTTAAATTCAACAATTACCACATAATCATATATAATTTTATGTAATGCTGTCTAATTTTTATATACAATTATACATAAATTTTTTATTGTGTACTTATATATAAATACATAATTTATATATTTCCAATAATATAGTTTTAAATGATATAATTAACTAATATTTTGTACTATATAAAACGTTATAATAGAGGAAGAAGAAGAAGATGATGAACGGATCCCAGTTCGACGCTGGATACGTAAAAATTACACAAAATTAACAACAAATAGAGCAAAATGCAATCATTGTTCTGAAGTATTTTGTTACAAGTATGTACCTGAATTACCTTGCCACTTGAGATTGGTCCATCCAGATAAATTAACAGATAAGGAGAAAGAAGATCGTAAAATCAGTTGGGTATGGGATTACTTTACACCAGGAAACAATATGAGTGCTATATGCAACATTTGTAATAAAACATATAACATAATATCAACCACTAGATGTTTAAATTTACACTTAAAACGCGTTCATAGGTAGGTACTCGTACAGTATATTAAAAAATTAAATAAAACACTGAATAATGTAAAATTAATAGTAACAATGAATAGCTTAGAAAAATGTATATGTGTTTTTAACAAGATACTTAATATAATATACAACATAAGTGTTACATTTTTTTGCAAATATGATATAAAAAGGTACAGTGGCATGCAAAAGTTTTCAGCCAGTGACATTTTGTACTCTAATTTAAAAATAATAATTTATTAGGTGTTAATATAAGATGTGGGTAACTTAAGAAATAATAAATTAGTATAAGAAATTTTATACTAACATCTATGATAATGATTAAAGTTTTATCAGACTTTATAAATTAGAACACAAAATGTGTCATTGGCCGAAAAGTATATTTGTAAAAATTAATTTAATTGTTTATTTCAAATTAATTTGATGATTGTTTAAATTAATAGGTATACATCTTGGGATACAACTAAAAGACTTTCTTCCAAGACTTTATATTTAATTAATAATATATTTTCTATTATTGTATATTCGTAAGACATAATAAATTAATTTTTTTTAAATAATAGATACAAAAACACATATATAAATCATCAATATTTTAAGTGGTCTCATTTTGAAAAGAACTTTTTAAAGTGGCTTTAAATCTACTGTTTAAACTCTATAGATAGTTCTTTAAAAAAAAAAAAAAGTTTTTATCTCATAATAGAGTAATATGCATGATTAAAACTAATTTACATTTTTCCGTTACATTTCTAATTTCTTTTATCCTGCCATAAATGTAGGGAAATTGCTGCAAAGTTTGCGGACGATATGAGCAATGATACAAACAGGGATACAACTACGAAAAAAGTAGAATCTCAAGAAAACTTAGCAGTTTCATCTAATAATTTACATGGAAACACAGAAGAAACAAAACATTCTCTTAACGAGTAATTATTTATATTTATCAATATACATAAATCAATTTTAGGAAGTAAGCATTGCCTTTTCAATACAGGGTGAGGCATTTAAAACAAGTCACAATAATGCATTTTACAAAACACGCACTTTGATCGATAGATAAATTCAAACTAATCAGTAAATATGGATAATGCTTTGTGCGATTCAATGTTTATTTACATAACGTGATACATTTGAACGATTAGCGATTTACTATCAGAATGTAAATAAAAAAACATTTCATTAAAAAGAACAGATTTAATCTTTGCCTATCCTTTACGCTTCCACCTATAAAACAATTATTGATATCACATTATGTGCCCCTCGAAACCAAGCAACTTTTGTTCGATACTTTTCCTTTTATTGTTAAAAACGAACGAGTTAATTCAGGTGATCTGTTTTAAATGCCTCACCCTGTATATACAAGGATTATTCAGAAAGTAAGTCTGATGACCTATTAAAAGAAAACAAGTATATACTTATAGAAAATTTGTATTGCTCTTTAAAGTGTACATTATTTTTTTACATAGTTGCTTCCGTTGTTGATGATGCACTTATTATAGTAAGGTATTAAGCATTTATCTTATCAGTAAGGGAGAATATCAAATTAATTTTCTATTTAACTACACGCATCAAATCATCATTAACCAGAGATTAACGGTTGCCCGTCCCGTTCGTCGTCGTGCATATTTTCACGTCCTTCATTGAAAAGTCTCATTCATCTTCGTGTACCATTGAATCGTTCATTACACGTTTTTTGTATATTTTACAAGTTTAATAGTAAATTTCAGCTGCATTAATAGGGAGTTTTTGCAATACCGTTTATCCCAGATGCGGTAAACGCTAAAGCCATGTTATCTTTTTCTTCACATCTAATTAAGAAAAAGATAACGATATTCCAAAAACTCCCTATTTTTTCTTGCATTCAAGAAACGGATCCGTATTTCACAAGTAGTGAGCATCACGATTTGTTTAAACATTATATGTATAAACATACATTATAATGCATATACACAATAATTGAAAGTCGCGTCAATCCTTTACCAACGAATCGACAAACTCGACATCTATGCGCACTGTCGCACCGGCAAAATTGAAAACCGGAACTTACTTTCTGGATAGCTTTCGTTTAATAATCTATAGGGTAATTATCAGGGGATAAATAATTATCATGTGTTGAAAATAAATCGTTATATCTTTTCTCCTTCAATTTGATATGATTTTTCTGATTAGAGTCGGGCATTTAAGACTTGTTAATTGCGTGAGTGTTAACATGATCAGCATTATCATCAAATAATACAAAAAAAAAACACAGTTGATTTTAAAAAAGTTGTGCAATTTTATATATTTTTTTTTAAATCAACAATGTTTCTTTATGCCAAGTAATTAATTTTATTACTCTGTAAAAATATTAAGGTGCAGTTGTTAAAAAAATGAATTGTTTATTTTGAATATTTTATATATATATATTGTATGTAAATTTATTAAAATAAAATATAAAATAAATAAAATCTCGTAAACTATTGATTTTTTGATATTTTTTAAATATTTTTGTATGTGTGTAGAATAATTAGAGGAATTATATTATAGAAAAATTATATAATTCTATTATATTTAAAATAGTGGAGGTAATTTTCATATCTTTTCGTATTTAAATGCAGGGAAATTATTGCAAGGCAAACGGGCATAAGTGACGGTACGAGCAAGAACATGACAATAAAAAGGAAATCTGATAAAGATTCTACAACTTCATCTGAAAACACAGAAGAAACAAGAGATTTTAAGAAGTAATTATTTTCTTTACATTTTTTTACGTATTATTCTGCATACCATACTTAACTATTATCTTTAAAACATATCTAAATTGATGACGTGATGTAAATAAAAATATAAACAATATCAAAAGTGCATTGTACATTGCACATTAAAAGCCCATCGAATTGAATATATATCTATAAGCTTTTTTATTTTTTTTACTTTTAACCTTTTAGAAAATAAGTTTTACATTTATGTGATTGAATTAGAACTGAACGTTATTCGATTTATCTGACAAAACTAATTGAACATATACAATGTTTAATTTTTTTTAATTTATAAATTTTATATAATTATATAATACTGTGTAAAATGTTATTACGGATTCTCTCATAATTTCAAGAATACTGTGTAAAGACTGATTCACTAGATAATACTGTGGCATTTATCTTGAAACTAACTTTGATGTGTGACATCAAAATGAACAATAAGTTAGAAAATTAATAAGTATATTTCAAATAAATAAATATACCTATTAAATAATTTTTTATTAGTTACATTATTTATTAAATACAAATAATATTATTAAATATTGTTTTGCGCTATACTTATTGCAAGTACTGAATTTATGTAGTTCATTTTACGTGTGTTTCATCTTTGTATATTCTGCTGTTTTAATTTTACATTCTTTATTTTTTTGTCATTGGCTAAAAAAATATACTTTTTTTACCACACACTAACTGATGCATGGAAAAACTCATTTTCGATTTTGCTACCAACAAGTATATGAGCATTATGGGACAGATAACGTTAACGCAAGTTTCTACTATTTAATCATATAGCGAGAAGTAAGTGGCCAATGTAAATATAATAGCTCCTATTATTTGTTAGATTGATGATTATTTTTATTGGCCCACTCTACAGTTTACTGACGCCTGCTACGAAAAGTAGCATGTTTCAATTTAATTGACGAATATTATCACGTTTCGGTCCTTGCTACGAAAACTAATACGTTTCAGCGTTTAGTCGCATTTAGTCGCGAAAGGTAACATATTTCGCTTTATACCACGAAAAACATAAAACGCTCAAACATATTATTTGTGGTATAAAATGAAATGTGCTACTTTTCGAAAGTCAAAACTCAAATGTATTGATTTTCGTGGCGAAAACGGAAACAACGTTTTTCGACGCAACGATGTCATAAGCGGAGTTTTTCATAGGACAAATGAAACGTGCTACTCTTCGTAGCAGATACAGATTCGTAGTCGATACAGTTTTTACATTAGTTGACAGCCACAGGAGAGCACGTATATAGATGTCGCTTAGACTATACAATAAATAAGATTAGGAAGTAAGATATAAGGAGACTCCACTCCAGTCTATACGAAACGTGGGCTGATTTTAGGTTCCGAGTTCAGTTTCCAATTCTCGACACTCGCAGAGTTCGTGAATTTAATCGTGATGCGCATGAGGACGTCATAAGAAAGTGTCACGAATGTAATCTATTTTCTCCGTGAAGGCGATTGAAAACGATTTTGACAGCATTCAAAATCAGTCAAAATCGTTTTCAATCGCCTTCACGGAGAAAATAGATTACATTCGTGACACTTTCTTATGACGTCCTCATGCGCATCACGATTAAATTCACGAACTCTGCGAGTGTCGAGAATTGGAAACTGAACTCGGAACCTAAAATCAGCCCACGTTTTTTATGAAGTGGAGTCTCCTTCAGTCTCCTTACATCTTACTTCGTATATACATTTGTAGAAGTTTGTTTTTGATTGTTCTGTAGTATAAAATTACTAATATTTATAAAATTGTATAAACAGACCACAAAATTGTACCTTATTTAAAGATAACGTTATAATTAATTACATTTGTATTTAAAATAATGGAAGAAGTAATATACCTTAGGAGAGACACTATAATAATGGAGCAAGTAAGTTACCTTCTATAGTTATGATTTACAGCCATTTGTTTTGGTACAACAAAACTAAACATCTACTTTACAATTATAAAAGAATTTCGTTATAATCTCGATTTCTGCAATTTTTATTCCTTTTAGAATTTCTCTAATATCTACCGAAGTATTGATTATTAAATTTTTTATAATCTCTATTTAATCATAATCATATATATACTAAAGTTATATAAAATCGGCATTTTTGTTTTATGATAAATCTGCAGGCGGTATTGGACGACGTTATGGAAAAGATAATGACGTACTCGAACGAAAAATTGGTTTTTTATCTGATGTTTTTGTTTTCACCTTCGAAGATCATACCGCAAAATTTGATCCTCCGATTATCTGAAGAACCTCGATTTATCGAGAGAATAGCTGAGATTTATTCAAAATCCAAATACTATGTGTTACGATCTATTGTGCGTTTTGTTCAAGCGGCTTATCAGCTTGTCGCTGAAAAACCTTCAACAACGAAAAATGTGCAGAATATGATTAATAATATAACAAAGATAATTAAATTCGACAGCGATGGGGTGGACGCTATTTTCAGAGAAATGTTTATCAAAAATAAAATAAAAAGAGCCGTTGTAGGTTTCCTAGCGAGTTTTTGCCAAATTTTTGAACTCTACTATCCAGATGCTTTTGATAGACAGATAGAAAAGTTGAAACAAGTAGATGATAAAAAATTTTGTCGGGCATTACATTTCCTCTTATCATGGCCTTTCATAATGGCGAAATTATAATTGTTGAGGTACTAGTAAAATTAGGGGTGGGCATCGAATAATACGAATAGTATACTTTACTATTAGGAAAAAGAATCTGAAATAACGTTCAATAGATATAAATAATATAAATCAATCAATTAAATTATAATTATAGATTTCTTTTAAAACAATTACATTTTTTTGCTAAGAAAATATGCGATAATTTCATTAAGAAAAAGTGCATCAATATACTCACTAGTAACTGGTGCCATATCATCAATTACTGAATATTTAATTAGTTTATTGAAGTACTTTTTCCTAAAGGTTAAACATTTTAATTAATCAATAATTATATTAATATCATTTATCACATATTAATCATTACAATATTATATATCATTATAATAATGATAATAGAATTACATATGATTTTTATAATTACAATTATGATAAATATTAGTTAAATAAGTTAATAACTAATTTTTAAGTATATAAAAATATGTCCGTATATGTTCCTAATTTTATCGTTTTTCTAATACTTTTCGTGTATTAATTATTACATTTTGACAATTCGTGAATTAACTGAATGCATGTGATGTTTGAATTATTTTCTATAAAAATAGTTATTTAGTATTAGGTATACTATAGTTGTAACTAATGATAAGTTATTATTTGATGTATTGCTTAATTGGTAACATATTTACTACTCGACTAAACACCTTTAATTGTGAAAATATCAAAAAGGAAAATTATAAAGTAAAGAATCAAGTATAAAATACAGATAATGTCTACCTATTTATAGAAATCATAGATGTATGTGTGCCGTGGTCTTTAAAAAGTAGTAAAAATAATAACTTTGTTAAATACACAGATAGACTTTTCTTATGCCGTGTGATCTATACTATACTATAATTGTAA
Source organism: Cyphomyrmex costatus (assembly GCF_001594065.2). Lineage (NCBI taxonomy): Eukaryota > Metazoa > Arthropoda > Insecta > Hymenoptera > Formicidae > Cyphomyrmex > Cyphomyrmex costatus. Next base: position 203,087 of record NW_017275610.1, on the reverse strand, counting down.
ACGCGAGTGAAACAATAGGATTAGTAAAAATCATGGTTTAAACCATTTAAAGCATACTTAATATAGATGCTTTTAATATGTTTTAACGTGTTTAAAACATGATAATGTTGCTTTTTTATAATATTATTTAAAGTGCATATAAAGCATTAAAAACTTGTCAAAAAACACATTATTTTGTTCTTCAAAAAAATTTTGTTTTTTACGCAATCCTGCGTGAATCTTTTATACATGACACGATGTACGATGATGCGGCTGGGGGGGAGGGCATGATTAGACGCACGGTGCGCTTGTTGTATTGTTTTTATTAAAATCGTATCTAATATCTTCGTCAAATAATGGATTTTTCGACACATAACATCGCCGTTATACAGTATTTCGTTATGCGCCAACTATGCTCTATTCGTTGTATTTTTATTCTACAAATCTATTCTATATGACTATGTAATATATTATATTAGATATTGTTACAACTTGTCTATTCGTAATTTTAGAAATATTTTCTTTAGATTGACTTATTAAGTTAGACGACACTTCGATATGTACTTGAAAATTAGCACATGAGTGAACGATAATTAAAAAGGTAGAATTATTGTACCTACAGTATTATGAAATACATTAAGTATATATATAATACATAGCTGCGTGCTCCTTAATAAAAATAACAATTATAATAAATAATGTAAAGCCGTGATATAAAAATAGCCAAAAACGATACATTAAATAGAAAAACAATACATAAAATATGTACGATTCCTTATGTATTGTATATATTTTTAAATAATTAATAAATTTATATAAATTAAAAATATTTGACTATTATAATTTCCTAATAAACAAATATTAGAATAAGAATCTTCATTAATTTCTTTTATAAGCCAGGAAGGAGGCTTGCGTCACACTTTTTTACCTTATACTCACAAATTAATTCATTCTGTATGTTGGACATTTTTTGAATAAACCTAATCCTTAACATAGTATTCTCGACACGTCTATAATATTTTCTTGCACGATATTTTTATCTTAATTATTTACAATATACTTAAAAATATTTTACGATTAAATAAGGAAAATCTTTTTGTTCGAAAATTTCAGTGGTGTTTTAACCACTTAGTGTACCCAAAATAATTAGGACATTAAACACATGTCTTAATTATATATTTACACGGTTCTGTGTAATTTAATCTAATTTTTAATGCCATAAAACTAAGTAATAAATATAAAAGTAAGGCAATGGAAATACAATATATATTAAAATTTATTCCATGTCGTAATTTTAAGTAATATTTAATTTTAATATTTAAAAAACTTTTATATATGTACGGCGCAATCTTTCAGAGTACAGTTTATTTTTTTAGAGAGAACACTATTTTATATTTTTCTATTTTATAGATCATATTTTTTGTTGTCCTAGTTGTACATATATGTACATGTATAACATAATCCGGCAGTTAGACGATTTCAAAACATATATATCAATATTTACATATAATCCGACAAGGATCATGAGTATGTATGACTTTTTATTAATAGTTTTTACAATTGTTTCTTTACATCGTTTCTTTACCTTCCGTATGATTAGTGTTTAATGTCTCATAATACAAGTTATAACAACATTTATTTTAGAAATAAATTTAGATACTTGTACAGATACATAATTCTATTTCAAATATCTTTGTTTTTTTTCTTCAGCATAAGTAACATTTCAAAATGTTTATCAACAAAACTATTTACTTTTGATGAATTTATCCTCCAAAGCTCTCACTAAAAGAACGTTCTACTGGTGTCGAAGAAGGTAGAGAATTGTACAATTTAAATATTTCAAGAATTATATTATAATTATGCAAAGATTTTAACTTCTTAGATTTATCACTTAAATATTTTAATAATTGCATAGTACATATATAGATAAAGAAAATTTTTTATTATCTATTAGAACATTATTTTCAAGCCATTGGCTGGATTAATTTCTGCTTAGACCACGTGATTAGTTGAGTGCCTCTTAAAATGTATCTAAAATATTATTTTGATAAGATACAAAGTAAAATATAACTGGTTACAGTTACATTACAGAGTTAAAAAATGTAACTAGCTACATACACAGATACATAAAAAGTATTTAGGTACAATAACTAGATACATGTATCTATATATCTTACATCACTATGTATTAATAATTATCACATAACAGGATTTAGGATATAATGAAGAAATAACAATTATGTAATACAAATTAGGACCAATAAGAGCCTGATAAATAGAAACACTTTAGTAAAGTTTATTTTTTGATTGTAGTATCTCAGTACTTTTATTTGAATATTTGATAAGGTGTTTTTATATTTATGAGACTCTTATTAGTCCTTTTGTATTACATAATTATTTTTAAATTAAAAGTCCTGTACTTAACTATTATTATAATAAAGAAATTGTTGCAATAAAAAATTAGTTTAATATTAACTAATGCAAAGTTATATGTACATAACTCTTCAGTTCAATGCGAAACCGCTTTTTGTATTTGCTGAATAAATTAGCGCACTTCTAAAGTTGCTTGAATTGCTATTAAAATATGCTAGATGTAATAATCATTAGCATTCTAAATTTGCAGAAGATAGTGTGGTTTCACAGAAAATATCCCATCGCTTTATTTGGATTATTTTTAATGTATTAGTGATGCTCTGCATTCAATATATTGACGTAGATTTTCTTAAGATACTTGTAACATTCTAAAATATGAGGTGTAATGCCAACTTGTAACATTTTTCTAGCCAAGAATTGTGATAAAGGATCTATTTTCAAATTTTATTGTAGAAATTTCTTTGGTTTCTTTTGAATTACGATTATTCTTCATTTGTTTTTACAAAGTGATATTTCATGTTTGGAGGCAATGATGCAAAATCGTATAACGTATATTTCTGCGAGTATTGCCAGTTGTTAGCAGAATTTGTCAGATGCTATTAGATAACAAGTCATAAAAACATTGAATTGACAAAAAAATGTTTTCTTTTTAATAAATAATGTGTTTTTTAAATACTTCATACATGCTTAAACAGTATTATAAAAGAAAGAAAATGTTCAAAACATGTTAAAAACATCAATGACGCATGTTTTAAATGATTTAAATTATGTTTTTAAAACTTTGATAAAATGTATTTATCATTGATGAGCGTGTTAATCAATTCTTTGTTTGTCTGTGATTCTATAACGAAAAAGGAAGTCAACAGCTTCATAAAAAAATTTCTTTCTCCAAATTCTTTAATTCCGTCATGGCGTAAAAGAATCAAGAATAATATATAGAATAACGACCCACAAATTGCATTAATAAGACATCGTCGCAGTCGAGAAAAGTATATCCTTCAAAGGATACTTTTCCTTCAGGATTTAAAAGGATCCTACAAAGAAATTTAAAGCTTCAAATTTTTAACTTTATTTTAATTTCCATGTGACGCAAAATTTGTATGGCTGTTACGTGGGAATAATGAAATAATTATTGAATAGAAAATATAATAAAATCAAATTAAAAATCAGAATAATAACAATTCGACAGAGAAGTATTTCTTTTTTTAATATATGAATTCCAATGATTGTGGGCAAATGAGAGTACAGCATTGTTGTTGGTACGCAAAATAATAAGAAGTGAATTTCTTCAAATTACTACTTTATTCCATTAAAAGAATGGAAATAGAATGGATTATTAGAATGGATTTAGAATGTTTCGACTCACTTTGGAGTCATCCTCAGCTAACACCATTTAATATTCCTTTTTCCTTTTTTTAAGATCTTTAAAGATTTATACGAGTGATGGTATAAGGGTGATTTCTTAAAAATTGGCCTATTGGAAACAAGGTTTAAAATAAAAATTTTGACAACGCTATTACGAAAACGTTGATTTATTTTTAACTTATCTACAATCTTGTGTGGACGAAGTATAGAATATATTATTTCCTTACATTATAATACAGAGTAACCGTAAATATACGTATGTAAGACATAATAAGCGAATAATATGGCGTCGAACCAACGTAGTCCATTTATACTTAAAATGCTTTTATGAGACACTGGGTCTTATTTTGATAGCGTAATTTGTTCTAAGCACGCAGCAATTTTCGAACATTATTTCTTAAAGTCAATTCTGATAAATACAGTATGTTCAACGTTGTCAACGTAAAATGATAATCAATCGGATACGCTTAGCAGTAAAGGTGCGAGAAAAAATATATAGTTTTGAATCTATATTCTTCACGCATTTTTAGTGTCCAGCGTAACGTCGTCCAAATGTTATTTCTTCAGATTAATGCGGATATATGAGAGACAAATCTCGGAATTCGAGAGCCACGTTCTGCGCAATGTGCACGACAGAATGCACGCACACGACTTCGAATGTTGCGAATAGATGCATATCTCTTCGCGTTTTTGGGCGCAGCTTTCCAATTAATTGCATAATATCATCGCGAAAACTTTGAAGTCTTCGGGGGATCGATCCTGCAGCGTTTTCGCGATGGCTCCCAATCTCTACGTGGACATCAATGACTTATTTTCGTCGGTACCGGTGGCCACGTGCATGATTAGTCCGGACCCTTAGAATCACACATTGGGTACGTCAGGTGGATCCCGAAGGGCCATTTCTTCTCCCTGATTAGTGGGTGAGAGTTTTCTGAAACAAAGAAAACAAAAGACCTGTTTATACGCATTGTCTTTCATGGCGTTATATTTCGTTCAATTAAATTTTTCCTTTCAATATCTTGTAATACAATATTATAATAAAAATTAAAGCGACGCAATGTTGGAAATAATAAAGGAATAAGTGCGTTAAAATCTTTTTTAATAATTCTACGTGTTAAATATTTTATAAATTCCTCAGATTTTTGTGAAATCTTTAACATTTTTGCAGTTAATCATGAAAAATTAATGTTTTATTCATTAGTCACGATTGTCTGATATATATCTAAAGAATAAATTTCGTATAATTCCCAGAGATATTAGAAATTTAAAATCGTAATATATTCCGGTTGTAACTTTATTTTTTCTTTTTTCCTCATTAAGCCGACTATTTTTATGTGTCGGTGGAAAATTTGCATGCATGCATTGCGCTCTCGTACAGCCAATAAAGCACATAATACGTGTATTTTAGGACAATCTGCACATTTATGTGAATCTGATCGTAGCGAATTAGCGTTCAGACAAAGTTCTCTTTTAAACTCTCAAAATGTATTTTAATGTTAATACAAATTAATGCGGCGTTGAGAACATCATTCGTTCGTCGAAATTAATTCCAAACGTACATATTTATATGAATGTATTGCCGTGAGACGCGGATTATCGGTGTAGTGTACGTTGATTCTGCGCTGAGCGTGTTTGCGCGACGCGGTGAGGTGTTTTTGGCGTGTGTATATGTATTTCTTGTTTGTAGTGTACGGCATGTTTACTGTCGGTCGCGAGCGGTTATGAATTTTAAATTTGTTTTTTTATTCTCGCACTAGACTTGTATTAGAACTTTCTTCCTTGCTTCCACGCAAAAAATCAAATGTACGTCTACATAAAGCCTTGTAAGGCCAAAAATATTATAAATCAGATTAAACGCGCAACTGCATTAGTTCATATTGAAGCTGTGGTACACAAATTGCTATAAAGATATGTGTTACAACAAATATGTCATAAATAAATTTTTGAATTAAAACTAATGATTAATAATGACCAATCGGAAGAAAGAATTTTACTAATTGTCTAATCAAAAAATGCTTCAAAGCATTTGTAGTATCAAGAGAATCAGCTTTTGTTAAGCTCAGTTTACAATTGTGTAAGTGTAATTGTAACTTATGAGTTATAGTTGTAAGACCAATCAAAGTCGAATATGAGGAGAATATTCGACTAGAATTGGTCAATTCTTCAAATACAATTACACATAACAAAATACTATACCTAAATAATAAAAAATTATTTGTTTTAAGTACTTCAAGGTTTATGTATTTTCGCAAATCTATCACAAGTTTATTACAAGTATCAAATTTATTCAAAAATATATTTTGAATTCTAGTCAGTTAATACTTCGAGATTATTAGATTAAAACGAATTCAATTTGTTTATTAAAGTATCTTCTTCGATCAATCTTATAATATTTTTTGAAAGAGGATAAATTCTTATTTTGCGTATATAACAATGAATGTTTCTAAACCTTGTAATAAATATATTTTAAAATTATTATTATCAAGAAATTATTCTTTATTAAAAATAACCCGTTATTTAGAAGAAAGAAACTAAATTAAATAATTATTTTTCTTAGCAACAGAATGATATTTCTTATGTTAAATGTGATGTTTACATTGGGTGATGTTGACCGGCATGCGGCGAGTGTTTACTTGTATTGCAACATCTGGCGAGCGGTTATCAATGCATCTTGATCTTATCATTCATGTTATCATTCATGTAGTGAAATTCTCTCGAGCAAGTAACGTTACGACTTCGCATATCATCGCTTTGTTTGATCTCAAAGCGAGGATTATGATAAACGTCGTCGATAAACGTTAAAAAATTTTAAAAAGAATTCGAAAAAGGATGTAGAAAAGCTTCCTACATGAAAAACGTTAATTATTGTCATTGATAATTAAAAATAAATAAAAAGAACAGAAAGAATAATGAATAAGACAAAGGAATCGTTCGATAAAATTTCAAAAAGTTTAAATCCTCCCCTCCGCTTTGTAAATATATCAGCATTTTTTAGTAGAAAAAGTATAAGTTTTGCAATTGTTGCACAATCGTTGTAAAATTCCTTAACAACGATTCATGTTTTTAATTCTCCTCATTGGATGTGAATATATGTAAATCAATATTAAATATTTCATCATTAAATATTAATAAATCATATTAAACATCAATGAATTCTTTAAATTAAACATTAATAAGTCATATTAAACATCAATAAATCATACTAAAGAATCTTATAATAATTGCAAAGTTACTTTTTCTACTGAATGCAAGCTGATTAATTATTTCCTCTATCCAGTTTCAAACGCGTATCGTAGCGCGCTTAATTTGAATCTTTCGGCGGACTACGAACTGACTTGTCATTTCGCGCCAAAAATACGGAGTAGTAACGGTTACGCGAGTGTAAGTGGAGTAGTGTATACTGTGTGTAGTGTAGTGGATAGCGATGATCGAGCTGATACATGTATATATGAAGGTACGTTGACATCGTTTATTAATAGTCTCTAATGTTTTGGAGTGAGATCTCGCTGTAAAGAACGAAAATTGAGCCAGTCTTAAGAAAATCTACAGTTTTCAGTCTCTCTCTTTAAGGGTGAGTTGACTCTGAAAGTTTTAGAGAATACTTATAATATGTGCGCATTTCATGGAATTTGGAGGTTTTCCAGCACGTTTTCACGCGAAACGCCGAATCCGGATACTTTCGATCGATTTTTTTTATACTCCGATTAATTTCTAACCTAAATAAGTCAACAGTCGCGTCATTTTTCGCGCGGCACCATCGCATCGGAGTGAAGTTGCACCGCATTCGAATTTTTCGGATGAAAGTTGAAGGAATGCCGCGTAAGAGACAGTCGAGTCGCGTTTAATTTTAGTATTTAGATAATAATTGTAAGCAAAACCATAATTGCAATCCGTGATTACCTAACCGAAATTCATTTTAATACTGAAAATAAATTAGTTAAAAGTACTGAACAAGTGTTTTTATTATTCAAAATAAGTAATTAATCATTATTTTTCAGCATTAAATTTTTATAAGACGGGACAAAGAACAGCAGTCGCCACGTTTGCAGTACATAATATAGGTGTGTATTTCGTTTTTTGTTTCTTAATTTCGTATTTATTCGTTCTAATTATAAAAGGGTGTACAATTTTATTTCTAAACACGAAAAGTGTACGCGAAGGATTATATGAGTAGCAAAATATCGTTCGAATGTTACGAAAAAATAACGTAAAATAAAATAAAATAAAACATTGTTAAATATTGCAGTGTCTGCGTGTATAATTAGTAGGCGCGTGATCAAAGGGATCATATTTTCCTGAGTTGCTCCTGTTGTGTTATATGATGGAGAAGTGCAACGAACGGAAAAGAGAAGAGGTAGAGGCCCAGGGAGGCACCGGGCAACGGCAGAGCAACCGTTGGGTAAACAATCTATATTTAATTTATTTTCATTTAATTGATTAATTTATATATTTACTTTACTGATTTAAATTATTTATTAATTTAGTAAATGCTTTTATTTGAATCTCAATGTTATTTCTTACTTGTTTGTTCAATTTCTATAAATATTATAATAAAGTGTTTCAGTTTTTCACATAATAAAATGCATATAAAATAAATGCTACATTATCTTGAGATAATATATTCAAGATGTTAGAAATAAGATTCAATATTTAGAAATGTCTGTATTTCGAATATTTTTTAGATTTATAATTATAGTTAGAATATTTACATTACAATTAGATTCTTACACAACTCATAAAAGACATCTTTATATGTAGTGTCTTTATGATGTCTTTTAAACATGTGTATTATCTGAAGTGTTTATTTTTAAACAAATTAAAAAAAATTTTTATAAACCCCCAAAAAAATCTTTTTGTGGAATTACATAATTATTTTGGTAAATATTTGTTTAAAAGAGTCGGAAATAAAAAATTCGAAGCGTGTAATAATTGTTTTTTTTTAATATTAATTATTTTAAAGCAGTGTTATAATTGAAACGTATTCTATTTTACAGATTATTATAACTCTGCTGCTGCGCATCTGACCGGTGAGTTTTGAAACCATGTTTTATTTTACTGTTTAGGAAATAGGTGAAAATTGTTAAACATATACAAAATACTATATTATAAATATACATAAAAACATATAAAAAAAATTAAAAGTGAAAGATAATTTCTTTTTTAAAAAAAGGCTACATTTAAGTTGCTTTAAAAGAAATCATTTTTTGTACCTTTACATAAAAATTTGAGTTTGTAATAACAAATGTAATAGCAATAAATTTTAATCTATTATTATTTTTCTTATAAACTTGATATCTAAATTCAGTATCAATTTCTACCATTTTTATGGTATTTAAAAATGAAGTCTTCAAGTAACACTTTTCTATATAGGTATATGTAGCAAATACTTCAACGTAAAATACAATGAATGAGTTCACTTACCTCTTTCTAAACTGGAAGATGATATAAACGATGATCGCATTGCCGACGAACAGCAAAGCAATTAGGACCGTTGGCAGCACAACATCTGTAATATAATGTAGATTTGATTAATATCGATTGGCTATCGTGCTGTGTCATCGTGTTGATTCGATTTAGTGATACACTTTGATCGCTCGCGTTCAGAACCTCTCACATCACAAATTGCTGTCAATATTCTATGAACTAATAAAATTATTGTTTGCTTGACGATCGTATAGATAAATTAATATGAAAAATTACTATTCATTTTTGTTTTTCATATACATATTTACGGTTCGAATAATAAAATATTAATATTAAACATTCATATTGATGGTATGAATCATTCATTTCAAAGAAAATTTTATGATGAAAAAATTTTAAAGAATTATTAATTCGAATTTTAATCGTATAAATTATAATATTGTATATTGACTGTAGCATCTTATACAAATATTATTTTTATATTATTTTATATATTTTACTTTTATATTGTATTAACATTGTAAACTAGAAATTTATTTTATAAAAAAATCTTATTACCGTTTCATTTAGACCGTTTCTTCTTTATACTTTGCATTGCAATAAAAATAAAAAAAGTGAAATCTAAGTAATTTATATACTGTGGCGTGTGCAAAAGTTTCCGGCCAGTGACATTTTGTATTTTAATTTAAAAAAAATCGTAAAATTTTAATCATTGTCGAGTATTAGTACAAGATAGGTAACGAAATCTAACACCTGATATAATGATGAAAATTTTACTTTTTTTTATAAATTAGAGTAAAAAATTATTAGCCAGATAAAGTCGAAATTATCGTTTTAGAAAAAATTCAAAAGGGAAATTTTTATTCAAGAAAACATTGATTCTGCTATAATATAGCATTATTTTATAATAATAATTTGCAATTTTAAAATAATCTTTTTAATACACATATACGTCACTCACACAAATTAGTTGCGTTAAAATATTCGAGATAATACGAACCGTTTCGAAATAATAATAAATCTTATGTTAAAACAATATTAATATTTCATTGGTAATATAATAATGAAATTATCTCAATATGATAATAGAACATGTATCGCGAGAGAGAGAGAGAGAGAGAGAGAATGAAAATTTGAAACAGCAAGACTGATCGTACGGTTCTATATCCGCTTCAATCTCACGTCATCTTTCGCCGAGCGCCATCAACTGTGGCATACTGAACTTTGGACGCTAGGATGAATGATTGAAATTTCTTTTTACACGCATGAAGTTTCTAACTTCCTGTATGTTCGCACGTTTACATTATAATTTGATATTTTTTATCATTAGCATTACTATACATAGCGCTTACGTCTCACAAACGATATGTTAAGTGAAACCACTGTAAATCAATACCTATTGTTGGAACAAAATAATTTAGTACGTTGTCGAGTATATTTCTTCGAAATTTAAAAATAACTTCCTGAAAAGAGTATATTCGTGCCTATATTGCATTTAGGAAATACAAACACTATCTCATTTTTTGAATATTAATCTTCTCGATCGAGTTTCTTTTTATGCTCTTAATAGTTGTTCTTTTTATGTATATTTTATGTGTGAATGATTTTTGAATTTATTATATCGTTTATTTTTTAAATTCAATTTTTGAAAAGATGGTAAAAAAAGAAATATATAACATTTTATTTATTAATTCTGCAGATAAGACTAGTTAATATTATTACAAATCGAAAGCAAAAACAAGGAGAAGTTCTCTATCCACCAATATAAGATATATTTATTCATAAAATGACTAAGTAAAAACGTAATTATTAATATAATTTAATTATTAATAAAATTTAAAATAATAAAATATAATATATGTTAATTAAAAGATATGTATGTAGTTTTACTGAGCAATATTGACGCATCTGCATAAAGTTATAAGAACATTATAAATAGTATAACATTTTTGCAAAAAATCATTAATATGCATAGCTTATTTGTGCATTGAGATTAATAGAATCAACATAAGTCTTCTTGGAAGTTAATTCGTAACTGCAATATATGTATATATATAATTTTTTTATCATCTTTTTAATTCTTCTATTCTCAAAAACACGACACACATATAGTAAATAATGACATAAGCTTCAGATTAAATCGAGTGCAACCGCACTCTGATTTCAATCTAAATATATGTAGTTAGAAATTTTTTATTGATAAAATTGTGCAAATATTACTGAGGGTGACTGTGAACTATTTCGTAATCATGTTTGAGAACATCGCTTATCGTATCATTGGTATCAGCTACTGAGCTTCTTAAAATTAATTGCTCTAAATTAATAGCCTTTAGGAGCTTATATTCAAGCGCTTTAAATTAATAAAGGAATCTTGCACTTATATCATGATTAGATATAATTTATGATTAGATAATCTTTGCACTTTATTTTATTTTATTATAATATCTACTGATCTTAATTATTTCTGTGATAAAAATAATGTTTCTGATGTTGTCAAAATGTATATATTGTAACTCATGTCATTAACTTATTTGCACGTGAAATATGGTTGACTGAAATCATAATCATGAACAAAATAAAAATTTTAATCCAGAACTTTTTGAACATATTATTGATTCAATATAATGCAAAATACGCTTTATAACTGCAAAAAACAAAAATAATTTAGTTCATTATGCCTTTTGCAAAGAAATGACCATATTTTGCAGTTTCAGGTAAACAACTTTTAAATATAAATAAATTTAAATAAACTTGTGCACAAATATTTATTAGAATTTTATTAATATGTTTAAAAAATTTGATTTTATTCGTAATGCTACGACTTTATCAAATTTGGAAATAACTACTACAAAACGATTTTATATAAACAATACCAACACAAGAGTTGAATAATTTTGTAAATCAATAAGAGAGAAAGAATTGTGCTTAAATGTTGACACAAATACTCGGAATACAGCAATCTATGAAATATTTTTATTTTGGATGATATTTTGATATGTAGCTTGTACATATTCTTAATAATATTCTTCGGTTCTATTCTTCAAACATGAATAATGAAATATATTTAGAAAATTGTATCTTTTTCGAAAAAATTTCTTTGCAATTACATCACCAAATATTTTGTAGAACTGGTGGAAGCCTTCATTTTCATGTGCGAATCTAAATTCATGGACGTCAATTCACGGAACACTCATTGCTTTGACAACACAGATACCGATAACACGATAACGATCTGTGATTATCGAAGTATTCAATCGTTGTTGACTAAAGCCGATTGCTTTACTATTGAGTCGGAGAAATTGTCGCCATATTCGTAAGAGAAAGAATTTAGTTCACTGACCTACGACGTAGTCTGCTTGCTTCATCATGGCCGATTGCGCCGAATCCATAACGGGGCTGACGCTACCACTTGCGACTGCGTCCTCGCCACGTCCTATTCTCACCCCCGTCCCAAGGATGTTATCCCCGGAGATACTCGCTAGATGATGGTGCTCGTTTTCCGACTTTACTATCACCGCTGACGTGGCTGTGAACAGAATTAAAGTTCCGGAGATGTAGCAATCGATCGTGAAATCGACAAAATAAGACTCCTCGAAAATTTCTTTGCTTAGAAAATGTAGTACTTTATAGTTTCGTCGAATTCTTCATAAAAATTTTAAGCAAATTTCATCACGATAATATTTGAACTTTTGTTATTTTTATTTCGACATTTTGAGTTATATAATATATATAAATTTAAAAAATATATATTATTATATATTTTCTATTTCAAATATCCAGATTGAATTAAGATCTAGCAGTTAGAAATTTCTGTTATATAACTTTGGCTAAAAACATTAGGCATTTTGTAAATTATTATTTAAAGTTTTAGCTCAAAAATTAATTTATAGTATCTGTAAATTATCTTTTGTTTCACGAAACGTTTATTTATAATGCCGGTAACCAATAGATAACAATGCAGGTAAAAGAATTCATAGATGAATGAAAAAAGTATAAGTGTCTAATATATTTTGGTCAAGGCTATTTTGATTAATACCCAACTCCAAGGTTGGAGTGAGAATATCTTAACATATAACATAAATAATAATCTATGGCCGGTATTCATAGTTGGTTCTTTAAGATCGTCTAAAGTATAATACAATTAGATGTTATGAGCCAATCAGAGGATCATATTAAAATCTTAAAGACATTACTTAAGACAATCTTATGAAATAAGAACAGACTGAATACCGCTATGTCTTCTACAAGAGTTTAGAGTAACATGAATTGAAATTCTGGTTGAAAATAGACAAGTTAAAATTTTTTGATTGACTTTATCATAATTCCAGTTGAGATAACTAGAATTCTGGTTGAGATATGATCAGAATTTTTTTTATTCGTTTATTTTCAAACAAAAATTTTATCAGTGCACAATATTCCTAAAATTTTATAGATTTAATCTCTTCTTTAATTTCATAATCTCAAATATTATTCTGTCTGTAGCTTTTTGTTTGCTTTACGATTACTGTATTTTAATATGTGCAACAGAAGATAACGAATGCAAAAGTGAGTAAACAAAGTTTTACATTTTATCGAATAATCTCCCAGTGCAATGTAAATTTTACAATCGCGACCGATGTTGTCGATAACTTTGGGGATAATGTATGCACAATGTAATCCGGATTTGCGCTGCAGGGTAACAAATTCTCTAGTATCGATATCTCGAAACAATAGTTGATAAAAAAAAGCTAATCGGGCAATTCGCCAAAAAGCTTTGGTAACCTCGTGTATCGATCTTGACGATTCTCCCTACGGTCAAGGGGAGGAATAAGCGATTGGCCTGCGTAGGAGTGTTTTATTAACAGATCGATAGGGTCGCGGTTTCTGCGGGGGAAGTAGAACGTTGTCATTCTCGAATCGCATTCGAGCACCTTGATCTCTCTTTGCAACAATTGCTGTATCAGTATACGTTGCTTTATCCGATAAACTAAGAGACATTTAACTTAATTCTTTATTTGTCTTATTAAACGTATGTTCGTGTAACAATCGTAAAAACGAAAGAGCAAAAAATTATCTCTTCTAAAAAATTATTCTATTTCTTTTTTCTTTTTTATTCAAATAAAATATTTTTTTATAATGCATCTTAAATATCGACACAATTGTATTTTTTAAAACATATTTAAGAATAAATATACACTGTAAAAAATAAAATGTTAATTTTAACTCAAAGACATTGAGTGAATTTTCTGAGACATGCAAGCATGTTAAAATTTACACATTTTTGTGTTACTGTTAACATTTCTGCATGTCTCAAAAAATCCACTCAATGTCTTTAAGTTAAAATTAACATTTTATTTGTTACACTGTATATTTAAAATGCATGCAAAAGTATTAAAGTTTTAAATTTTAATGCATTGTTGTATGCATGATGCATCTCGTTGCATGTCATTATTATAAATCTGTTATTTAAACGGATTATGCATCGTACATATCCTTTATGGGAAAATACGATCTGACTCACAAAAAATCTATTGGAAATTATTGGAAAACAATTCAAATTGAATATTGTATTCGTAAAATGAACTGCCTGTTTCAATCGCTTTTTATTAATCCAATAGTATTTTTTCACAAAGAATGTGATATATAATAGCGAAAGAATTGATCTTTTTACCTAATTAAACTATTTTTAAACTTGAACATTCTATCATTCGTATTCTACGTTTATCTTAATTACAAAATATTATCGATATGCGATTTATAGAGATTTACAGTTGGAACGTGTATGAGATTTACAGTCGGAATATATGAATTTTTTTATTAGAATTAATTTTTTAAATATTTTTAGTCTCTTTTAATTTAATAAATTTAGAAAAATACAGAAAATTGTGTAAGAATGATACATTTTTAATTACAATCTAATTTTAAAATTATATGTGACACATCTTGTGTTTAATATTCTTGTTTATTTTCAATATTTGAAAATATATTTGGATTTACCAATTACATAGAAAACATAAATACTCAACTGTACACGATAATTCATCGCTTGCGTTGTCATACATAAAATATAATTTGTTTGTTCCATTTATTGATCACTCAAAGTCGTATCATATATTTATACTCTCCACTTTTATATATATTATATTTTATATGTTATAACGATATATATTATTTTAATGCAAAAGGGAGACAGACTGATTTGATTCTAATTCTAAAAATATTAAACAAAATTATCAGGAAATGCAACTTTAAATTAAAACAGTTACCTACATTTGTGTCATTAGATCCCCTTGAGAAAATATACACTCAATACGAGTTCTAAAGCTTCTGTATCTCTTCTCGGAATACGTACTCGTACAATGTTCCGCGTACTTTATCTGACATATGCTTGTCACGGCTTAGCAATCTGCTAAACCTAATATTATTAAACGGAAACCCCGACGGCTTTCCTCTGCTTAACTCCGACGAATTAAACAGGATCGCAGTTTCTCGAGATAATTCTGTAGGAATCCGCGAATTAGCGTGCCGATAACTCGTACTCGCGAATACATACCGTTAGGTCTCCCGATTCCGGAGCACTAGTTTTTCCGTCGATCTCTCGAGGGACGCGCTCTCGCGAGAGATGCCGACCCACATCCGTAACAACCGCCCATAAAACACATTTACGACAACACGCGACTATCGTTATCCCTGGGAGTCGCAAAAAAGCACCCCCGGGCAAAATGCTTTTTTCCTAACATTAACACGTCGTGTTACCGTTACCGTGAAACACACTCCGCGAATTATATCCTCCTTTCTCGTTCCCCGGGAAATTGCGAATTACACGCGAAATTTTAGCCTTCTCGCCGTCATCGCCACCAGAAAGAAAAAAATCGCGAAATCGCTCCGTTCCTTTAATATTCGGAATAGTGAACAAAGCGTTTGCACAAACCACGCTTCGATAACGTATTTTAAAAGCGTTACGCATTTAGGCGATAATAAGGCAATGAAGCTATATAAACGCGATAAAAAGAGCTTTTATCTTTTGTTGTAGTTTATTACGATTCACTACTGAAGGAATGTTAATTTTTGATAGCAACAGGAACAATTTCGTCAAGTACAAGAGAATAAACAAACAACTTGTTTTTATCACAGATTTGTTATTACTTGAGATATACTTGAGAATTTTACGTCAATTCTGATAACTCACAATTGACAACTGTGAATCAATTGGTATAATATGAATTTTATCTAAGAACAACTTTTTAAAGAAACTATTAGAACGAAATATCAAACTTTGTTTGTTCGAACCGAATATTTAATTTTTTATCGTAACTGTGTGGTCTCATAGGTTCGTTTTTTCATACTCCATTATAATTTGCATAAAAATAATTATATATGAACTATTTTTATTCTTCTTAATTAGCTCGTATTACTGATCATTATTTTGTTCATAAAAATATAGCTCACAATTTTATTCTATTTTGCTCCATTTTCTCTATGCAAGATTTATGAAGCGTGTGCTATTCTCCTTTCACCCAAACTTCAACTTCCGTAACAACTTTTCCGACACAGCTGGTCCAAACTTCTAATGCGAAACTGACGATTCTACCGAATCATGCTAATATTTACCGAGGCGCGATTGCGTTTACCAAAAGACGTTTCCTGGGAAACCTTGCTCTTACTTCTCCCTTGAAACTAATTTTCACTCGACGAAGAAACGGCGCTTTCTTCGGCTACTGTGCTACTCGTGAGCAAACGCTCCGTGATAACTATAAATAGTACATGTACTGCCACTTACACAGTGTCCCAGGATATAGAATAAAACTGCATTGTCATTAATTTGAGGATAATTTTTCTGTAACAAGCGTGTCGAAAGAGATCCATTATTTATCAAACTTTTTTACACTTTGAATACTGTGTGTACAACATTATAATTCTAAATTTTGAAAAGCAATTTTCTCTATTAAAGTAAAGTATATTTTGCATTATAATTGAACAGTTTTGTCAATTATGTTTTATCTTTTATCACGAAGTTTTGCGCAACAGTAACACGTCATTTACTTTCAGTCCCAATTGCACGAAAATTAGTTTGCCCAATATAGTGTTTTCAATTCAGCTAAACGATTACCTATACATGCAGATCGTTTGAAGACACCGTGTACATTACGAAGAGTGTACATACGAAGAGTGTTTATCCAAGCGTAAACGAACGTTGAATTACAACGTAATTATAACGCGACCGGTGTGCCTCGACAAGAGAAGATAATTTTCGAGGAAGCGCAAAACACATTTATGAAAAATAATATTAGCTTTGCAAAAATTTCATTGCATTTATATATTTTTTTAATAATTCAAGGCATCCAATTTAGAAACGTAAAATATCTTTTTATATAATATACCTACTTTAAATTTTTACATCTTGAATAACATTTTATTGTATTTTGAACATACGTAGTATATAAATTCACACGAAAATTATATTAGAAGCATCCCCAAGATCTAACTTGACCGTAAATAGCTTATATAATTATTTTTCATTAGATGAAGAATTATAAACGGATGTATGAAATTGAATATTTATTATAATAATAATCTTATAACTCTCGTTTTACTTCTTAAGACATTAAATAATTAAGTTAAAAAAAATAAATTATTCGTGTAAAATTTGTAAGAATTGTTCACAATTTTCAAGTATTATACAGATTATTCGTGTTTCTTATATTACTTAATATTATCTGTATTTTCTCGTTAAATGAATTTCATTTGTAGAGCAAACCAATTAGTTGCTTTTTACATTACTGTTAATTAGCACGAAACCCGTTGCCCAAGCAGAATCATATAAATCCAAAAAACCACATTTTGAAGTTGTGTAGTATTGCAATTGTATTGTATTTAAATTTTCTTTGTTTGAATATTTAATATAAAAAAATCTAATTCTCTTCACAATTAACTATTTAAATTAAATTTGTAACGGACATACTTTATCGTTTCTGTAACTGCGATTTTAATTAGTTTGTGGCAATTTTAAGTTCGTCCAACGTGACAGAGCAAAAAATAAGTTAAACTTTTAATGAAATTAAATTATTCAATCATCAGATATTGATGTTTTGCGATAAACGTTATATATAAACTTTTCTCTTAAAAACTGAAATGGTTTCTAGAAAAAGTCTTTCCTTTTAAAGACATTTAAAATCTAGTTCACATAATTATTTAAAAACATTTGCATTATTTCCGAAACATAAAAAAAATGCGTATGATTTAGAAAAGATCTAATTTAAACTTTAATTTAATTATATTTAAAGAAAATTATATACGTATTAAAAAAAAAATGTATGTATTTACATATAATACAAAGCATTTAATCTACATTTTATATTTAATCATAAATTCGAAACTATTTATTAGTAACATGTACTAATTTTAATCACACTTTACATGAAAATCAATATTCAAATAAAATCAAAAATATATTTACATATAATATATATATATATTTTATTATACTTGAAACGAAAATCAATATTTCCAATAAAATTAGAAATGTATTTACATATAAATGCAACAAATAATTTATATATATGGTATGTATTGTACATTATAATACACATGTACGTTTAACTATATATTCGGAAATATTCATTTGCAACATATGTATAATGAGATAAAAATCTCGTGATAAATCTCGTGTTTTCTTCCTAAAGATAGTCACTCAGGTCAAGTGGATTATTTTCAGAATAATTAATGTAATCAATATGCCTCTCGCGGAAGTTTACGTTTTCGGTTATCAAGCTTAGCACGTGATGTAAATGCTCACGCGACAATCATATGATTTCTTCGAGTAATTTCCATCGTATGATCGTAAATGAAAAAAGGAAAGAAGAGATTAAAGGGGCCATGTATGCCAATAATAACTCAGAAGCGTTTGTTCAGCGAAAGCTCACAGGAGAGGGAATCATCGTACGATGCGTTATCGCGACTTAATGTAGGAAGATTTCGATGGAACTCGCTGATTTGCCATGGGTCATTTGGTATCGGCGAACTCGATGCACTCTGTTTTTTTCGCACATTCTATGTGTAGAGCAGGCGTCGATCACGATGCTAATACAAGCGATTTCTTCAGATCGCTCGATAAGCACGTGAACGATAATAGAGCTTATCATGCTGCATCATTAAATTGGAGCGAAGTGAATAGAGCGTACGACTACTCGTCACAATAAAGATCAAAACGGTTTATTATGTTTCGGCGACGTCTCTCTCTCACGAGATGAAGCACGGAATTGCCCGGATGAGTAATAGCAGATTCTGAATGAGAACTGATAAATTGCGGTGGATTAAGATGATTACTGCCGAATGGATATTATGTATGATCTTTAAATGAATTGGCTGCGTAATAGCAACATTTTTCTCATCCGAAATAAACTGATGAACGCATGACGTTCTATAAATTTTCTCGATAAAAATGTAAATATAAAACAGTAGATGTTATTTTCTAACTACTTTTAGATAAAAATTTTATCTTTTAAATAAATTCAAACCTATATATATATATTTATACACACAGATATGGAAATATATTGTTTCCAATGCCATGTTGATATTTTGAAAAATAGATTTTAGTGTTCTAAATTTTATATACAATTACAAACAACACTTTATTTCAATCAACGAAAAAGAGGATAAATTTTCAGAACAATGATTCTTTTTCTTTTTTTTATTAAAAAGTAGGTATCTCGAATTGTTTTCTCAAATACGAGAAAGACAAAACAAATCGCGTGTCGTATCGCAACTGAAACGCTCTGAAACGCTTTTTAATACTGCCGGGCTATCCTTGCCTGCCATTCAATCGCCGCCAATTCTAGGTTGCCCTGTAATGCAGTTAATCCCCGAATAGCCAAGAATTAATCGGGAGGGACTAGGGACCTTGCTTCTAACGCGATCCAGAATTGTTTCGAGGAACGATTACGGAGAATCTACGCGTCTGAAATTTTCAGTACGGATTTGCTACGAGTGGTTTAAATCCCATTGTTTATAATACACATCTCACGAGTTTAACAATCCTCTATTTTCGAAAATAGAGATTTCGAGCTTTAACCATTTTAAAATTCAAATTTCTTTCAATTTTAACGAAGTTACAACTGCTTGAATTTTAAAATTTATAGCACTATGCACTTTTGTTTCAATTCAAGAAATCAACACAGATACTTAATAAATTTATTTGATACATATTTATCTACAAATATTAATAATATAAATATAACAGAAGTTATATATAAATCAGAATCTTATTTTGAGGCAAAGAGATCATCTCTTCAGTTCCATTTTTGTAAGAGAGAAAGTATTCTGCATATATTGGTGCATAAAATGCGGAAGAAATTCCGTAAATTGTTTCTAAATATTAGTACAGTAAACATAAATACGTATTTTAAGATAGTTTAAAGTCACTAGTAACAAAGTTACTAGTCAAATTCATCTAAAAAAGTCTTCTAAATTTATTGAACAAATAAATTTAAATAAGATGAAAATATTCAAGGACTCTTAGTATAACAATAATTAATACAAATAGAAAGGGCGATGTAAGAGTCAAGTAAAATTTCATTTAAAAATAATACAATATATATATTTAATTTCAAATTTAAAAAAATTAATTTATTTAAAATACGTTAAGATTTAAAAAAGTGATCAAAATTAAAAGAAAAAAAAACAAAATATTTATATTTTAAATTAATAATACATGATACTGAAAAAGTTAATTTAAGCAAATTTTTGAAATTATTAAGTTCTGTTAAATGTGTAAAAACATGAATTTGAAACTGAAAATATTTGTCATTCGCGTTTTTTTAACTAGCATAAATTCGTGGGATAATATCCTCGTGTTTTGTTGTAATAATTCCGTGACAGTCCAAAGTCCAAGTGCTGTAGTATAATTGGACAAGCTGAGCAATTTCAATGCGAGCGCCATTTGGAATTACGTCATCCTTCCTCGGAAAGAATTAATTTTAGAGCAAGCGCAGCGAACTTTTGAAAACGGAAGTCTATTCCGATATGGATGAAACTATTTCTTCGCATATCACGTTTGATAGAACAAAGTGCATAGTTAAATATGTACAAGGTTTGTTTGTAGTCTCTGGAAAAAGTGACTGGAATTGAAAATTTATTTGGTATAAAAATTAATGTTGTGTGAAATTGCTCAATAAGTTCAATATTTATTTTAACAATATAATTTTATAGTATAAATGAAAATTTTTTCATTTTATATTAATCATTTTTTAAAAACATTTACTTCTTATTGAAATAATTTTTTATTTAAATCGCTATTAAATATTTTTTGTATTATTTTTAAATGTATTACAGAAAAATCTTACTCAAATTTTTGGAATAAGACTAATGAATACACTGTTTGACAAAAAATTATATTTTTTCAAATATTGGAACAAGAATAGTCATTTTAAATAATTGTTTCGCTGAATACGAACGCGTTTTTTTCTTTCAAAAAATTGTTCCATAACAATTTTAGTAATTTATTCAATTTGTAAAAAAAGACTTTTTTACGTTTTTTTTTTTTCGTCAAACAGCTATGATAGTTAACATAATTGCTTTTTGCCGTTGAAATGAAGAAAAGAAGAATAAATATTTTCATAAAATTACTGCATCATTAGAAAATTTGTGTTAGATTTAACACATTTTACCAAATGATCCACACAAATGTTACATATTATACAATTAATTTAACACACGATGAGTATTTTTGAACATAAATCTTACTTAAAAAAATTAATTCAAAGAAGATAACAATATGAACAAATTGTGAAAGTATACTTTTTTCAGTAAAATTAACATTTGTAATATATGTTAAATTAACACATATTTTATTCATTCATCTTAGAATTTACGATTTAAAACATAATATTTTTATGTTATTTGATCATAAACTATAAATTATATTATTTTAACATTAAAAATGTTGAATATCAATTTAACAAAAACTATTTAAGTAATATAATCATATTATGTTAAATTAACACTCAAATAATAAACCGTTTCCAACACAAATACGAAATGTTTTTACTGTGTGATGATGTGTATAAATGATAAATAATTACTCCTTACCAAAGGGGAGCAATTTAGAATAAATGCTAAATCAGAGGACACTTTGTAGTTTTCGTATAATTGTATATAGTATGACAAAATTATAGTGTAGTCATAACACACTTACGTCGGGCTGCGTTATTGAATTACATGAAGTGTCCGCTTTGAAAAGGAAGGGAGAAATCCGGAGCACATACGAGATGCGGCCGTTAGTACGTTACGTCAGTCACGTAAACCACGTGCAGAAAGAATGGAACACAAGGTCGACTACGGTTATCAGAAAATTATCCCCACTCGGGAGAAATAATTATATTTATAGTTATGACTTAAAACAGTATAATTTATAAACAATATTTTTGAATACTACTGGAGCCACATGTAGCCAACACTATTACATTATTTTATATAACAATGTAACAATATATGTTAAATAGGCCAAAGACGAACGAAATTAATGGATGTTTAATTGAAAATTATACAAGTTTAATCAATCATTAATTTAATATTAGTAGTTATATGAGCAATGTATAGAAATATTTTGTACGCGAAATATTCTTTGACGAAAAGAAAGCTGGAGTTACGTCAGATATTCTTTATAAATTTAATCTGTTAAACTTGTTATTAGATCTTCTCATTTATCAAGTTTGAACATAAAGAGAGAGAATTTCTAGGCAAAACTGCTCGAACGTAACTTATTAGATATATTAAAGCTGATTTAAACTGACTAAAAAGTCAGTTTTAATTTCAGAAATATAATCTTGAGTTCTGGACTTTTTACGGAAAACCGTTCTTCGTGATGCGCGGTTGGTTGCTTCGCGGTGGAGTGTACATCTCGCTGAATCAACATATAATTTAATGTCAGCCAGGCAAACAAACGTCGTCGTCTTCACGACGGGGCGAAATTTAATTCTGCCACTGCTCGCGCAAACTAACTAATTTCCTTTGTGCAACTTTTTCCGAGTAGGAAATGGCACTCTAATCGATTTTATCCCAATCAACAGGATTTTGCATTCCATTGCGGATAGAATTTGCTATCGAGACAAACAAACAATTCGATATTGATGGTCGTCATTATCCTTCGATGTAAAGGGCTTAAGTTAGTTATTACAAGGAGAGCCGCGATGAAAAGGGTAAAGTGCAATATGAACTTCAGTGAATGTGATGCTAGATTATAAAGTGCAAAATATTATAATAAAATTCAAAATTTTATAACAATAAAATAAGAGATATCACATTTAGAATATAATACAATAATTTAATAAAATGAATATTTTATTTGAAATACGAATATCAATTTTTATTTGGCCCCATTAATTTCAATTTGTTTTTCTTATTGGAAACTAATATCCATTAATTATCTAAGAACGATATTAATTATCTATATCATTAATTATCTATGAACGTTTATTATGTAGAAAAACAAATGATTATCGATTACTTGTTATAACCAATTCGAACAATAGGAATTGTAATTTTTTTCAATGATTTGTGAAAGCAATTAACAATGCAAACATTGGTCAGAGAACTTGAACAGAGCTCAGTGTACGTTCAAAAATTAAAATTTTAATTGAACATTGAACATTAGAACGCATTATTTCGTCAGAATAGCAAAATTTCGAGATTTGGAGAATTTCTTTAATGCTTACATAGAAAAAAGAGCGATTTCCAACGTTTGGTTACTACCAACGTAGATTAATTTAAATCTTTCTTTCACTCTCTTTATCTTTATCTAATTCTCAGAATTAGAAAAAGGAAAAATTGTTAAATATTAAATTATTAAAGGATCAGATTAATTTGATTGATAAAAAAACTATTTTGACTGATAAAATACTTAATTTCTCATCACTTTCTTTATTTTCATAGCAATTTATTCGTTTGATTTTTATAGAGAGCAAAAAACGTTGGTCTCTTTTAATATTAATAAAATCAATGACATATCGAGTAGGAATAGTGGTGATCTGTAGGGGATGGTTAAAATTGACTCAATTGGGTATCTGATAGTACGAATCTATCAATAGAAAATTAGACCGAGATTAAGGTTAATTTATATTGATAGTAAAAGACATATAAAACTTTAGTTTCTGGTCACATTTGTCTAGATTATGCTAAATAATAGCTGCGTTCAGCAGAAGAAGCAGCTTCGCAATTACAGTAAAATTCCTTAATACGATCGATCTTGCCTTTAGTTCCCTGGATCTAAATGTCAATCATATTAAAGAATTGCATACAACAGCTGCAAAACTGCTTTTTCTGCTGATATTTCGGTCGCTAACGGAAAAAAAGAACGCGTAAAAAGCGTGTGACACTCACTGATCAGGTTCCTGAAGGTATCGGTGAATATTCGAATCATCGTGAAGAGTCTGTCTACCTCGAAATCCGACTAAATATCTATTATGTCGTGTCCCGGCCGTCTGTCAGCTGCTGCTGCGCGTCACCACCACCACCATCACACGATCCCTGCTGCACGTTACAACAGTACGAGTCTCTCGCACTTGTGCTGCTTCCACTAGATCCTACTAAAGGTCCGAGGGATTCGCGTTAAATCTCTTGAGAACTCTCCCACTTTCTCCCCCTCCTCTTAACCCCCCCCCTCTCTCTCTCTCTTTTTATTCGTACGAGACTGGCGCGTGGTTCATTGAGAAAAGAAAAAGGAAAAACGATCGCGATTCCTCTCGTGAGAGAAAAGTTCGCAAACAGATCGTCTGAGAACTTCGCTGGAAAAATCGCAATGAGATGAAAAATGCAACTGCAGCCGCAGATAATTTGCAATTGTGCCGACCCGAAGATTGTTTATGGGTTTTGTTTTCTCCCAGCGATCACAGGATGATGAAATTCAAAGTCTGTCTTTACGTTGCACGCGCGTCGCAAACAATCCAATATTCGAAATGTATAATTTTCTTGATGTAGCAGGAAATTGGGAGCTCAAGATCTATCTCTCCCGCGTCTTCGACGTTGAAGACGTTCCAGTCTTCAAATTCTTCTCGCGTAATACAATATAAAATCTAATATGTCTCTCTCATGAGGAACGATATCGCAGGAAGCTCGAATTGCAAAGTTCTATTTCAAAGTGCAAAAAAATCAATTCGGAATGGCTCTCTTTATCGCAGGAAACTTTCTTACGTAGAAAGTCTTGAAATATTTTTCGCTTATCTTCGTCTAAAAGAAATTCGTGTCCTTCTCAACATGAAAAACTTCCGCTTTGAAGTAGCCCCCTTTAACTTGGTCCTCGTGTCAAAGAAAAGTCCAAGAGAGATTTCTTCCTCCAAAATTTTCTCCTCTCATCCTTGGCGACCAAAAAAATCTCGGTTTAAAGGTGAAAGTCCACTGATCTCGCTTGTGCTCGACTACGAATATTTTTTTCTCAGTGTCGATCCTGATTCCTGATCGCGGAATTGGATCGCGAGGGAAACACGCGCACGCTGTCACCGCCGGGAACGGTCTGCCGCTCGCGTCATCGTCATCGGCCGTCGCGCGCTCGTCTCCACCTCCCTCGCTTCGGTCGAACTGTACTTTGACACCGACGTCGCGACGTCGTTGTGGCATCGACTGAGCGAATGCGACGCTATTTCGTCGGCTTTATTGTCCGTCGGCAGTGCGTAAACGAAACGACGCCTCTGCGCCCTTTGACCCTGCGAGGAGGGGATAAAGGAGTCGCATTTTATCTTGTATCAGTTCCTTCGGATGTATCGCTTCTTCCCTTTTCTCTTTTTAATTTTTATCGCCATCTTATCCGCGATAAAAACCATTTAGTTTCTTCCTTGTAATTAGCGTCTTTTGCATGGGGATTTAAAACACGTTAATGAGACTGTCGTAGGATAGGAAGCTGGCTAATTAATTAGAACGTAGCTTATAGATTAAATAATCGATATTAAAAAAAAACAAATAGAGAATCAAAGAGATTTATTTAATTAAAGATATACGCGCATATACGTATAATATTCGCTGTGATATGACATAATACGTTGTCAAATTATATATAACTTTTCGCTCGGTAAATTTTTGAAATTACAGAAAGAGATAATCTTGAGATAATCTTTACATAAAAAATCTAACAAAGCCGAATACTTCAAGTTTTTAACACTTTTCATGACAACTAAAATTAAGTAAATTAAATTTTTTATTTCGTTCCTTAAATCACATTTTTGTATTAATATCTCCATCAATTGTCCTCATTTTATCTTTCTCGAATACTTTAAGATTTGTCACTAACATGACATTTAAAAAAAGTAAAATAATTGTTGAATATTAATTGCTTCTTGAATCAAATTTCTTTATTAAATAATTTCTTTATTAATCTCTACATTAATTATCCGCAATTAATGCATTTGAAAAAATTCGAAAAATATATTTCGAAAACAACAATTTTCAATTGCGAAATATTTTTTTATCATTAATTCCTAATTATTTGCTATTTTATATTTTAATACAAAAGCTTCAATGATCTTTGTGTTTCAATAATGTTCGTCTTCCTTGTCGATCATGATGTGATCCGAAAGCGTATTTGGGTCTTCAGATTGCATTCGCTAGATTGAAACATCTCGCTTAAATCCATTAGAAGTTTGTCGTAGTGAAACTTGGCGGAATGATGATTCGTTGTGGCCTTGTTGCGCCACAAACATGTTGTGCTTCAGCCACGGTTTAGGTTTTTTCAGAAGATGTAACAAAAAGAGAAAGACAAACAGAGGGAAAAATAATCTTCCTAAAAATGAGAGAGAGAGAGAGAGAGAGAAGAATCACAAATGAAACTTTGTTCCATTTTATAGAAGTGAAGAACGCAGAGCGAGAACCAGTACAACTCCATTTTTTGCTTAATTGTGGCTTCCCGTGAAATGCATAAGCTGAAAAGAGCTTTATAAAACTTTTCCGTCAGCTCAATTTCACATTAATGACATAAAACTGGAGAGACGAGATGCTCCTCTTCATTTAAAAATATTTAAATTTTTTTTACCAATAAAGTATCAAAAAATCTTTATCAGAAATAAATCTTGCTGATAACTTTTTTAAGGCTGGTCTCAATTAAATCTTTGTAAAACGAAATTGAAAATAAAAATTCAATTAAATACTTAGTACAATAATTTTAATTCCATTAAAATTTATCAATATTTGTTAATGAAAATAACAGAACTCGCAATTAAAATGCATATACCATTCTATTACTCACAGTTCTTTTGCTATAGTTTCATTACAATGTTGTACATTTTGCAATTCAGCGATTATTATTATTATTAAAAATGGTGTGCTTTGTATCATGTGTGTAATATGAAATATACATATATTGATATTACACATCACCACGCTATATTGCACGATACTTTCGAAACTCCCTACAATTGTAAGCCAAATATCAATCAAATTTTATTAAATAAAACCCAAATATAAATAGGACCGATATTTGATCTATATTTGATTAAAACTTGGAAGAATATCTCGTTTTTACCAGTATATAAAAGCAGTACACGTGTTCTCGAGCTGACGGCGCGTGATATAAATTAATTAATCTTTATATTGCATAATCACACACGTTTTTCATTTCCGTCTAATGTAAGTAAGATTTCTCGCCGTAAAAATCGCTCGGATAGAGATACCTGGTCGCTGCTCGCGTCTCCTTAGCAAACGCATTCCCTCGCGCCTTGTCTTCGTCACACGTACCAATAATCTCTCGCTCTCGACGTCACGCTCCTTCTTCCTCAACCACACCGATGAGTCATTACAGCTGGGTACAAAGTCCGTCCGAGCGGCCGCGACTCCCCGCTACTCTTCTCGAGCTATTCTCCTCGCACCGCGACTCGCCAATTTGCTTACCTAAGAGAGAGAAATGCCTTTTCACGAATTAACCGGCGCGCCTTTGCGACACCGCTGCATTTCCCTTTATCTCGACCGCGTATCTATCCGTTTTCTTTCCCTCTCCTTTCACGGTTGGTTACGTGTGACTTTGCACCGTATAGTTACAGCTCGTCAAGGCATAATTAACAGCTCAGTTACCACTCTCCGAGTTGGCTGAACTTTGCCCGCCGCGCAACACGCGCGTGTTCACCGGGAATCGCGATTTCGCTGTCGACCTTGATTGGGCCCGTCCGTCGGTTCGTTTCTCTTAGATATCCTTCTAAAATCGATGTATTCTCCTAACACTTTCCCAATTCTACCTAGTCGACCTTTGTAACCTCGAATTCGAGATCTTTACTGCTATTACGTTTTTTTGTTATAGTCAGATTACAATTCTTTCAGAACTCGAGTTTCAATATTACATTTTTTATTTGAGATTTTTTTAACAATAAAAAATGGAAAATTTTCTGGTGTGAATGGCAAAAACGAAGATCTTATTCGGTTCAAAATCAAGAGCTTGGTATCTATTAATATTTTTGCATGAATTTTATAATTGTTTTTGTATCTTTTAAAAATATTTCTCTTTAATTACTGAATTTAGAAACAAATTCTTAGAAAGGTTTCTTTAAGAAAGAAATCTAATTTTTTATTTGCTTTGTAATTCCGTTTGAACTATGACACGGGAGAAAGTCAAGTCTTTAGCGTCAATGTATTTTGAAATGTCTTTTTAAGAGAGTTCCTTTTTTAAAGATTGATTTCTCGGAAAAGAATCACGTCTTCAGAATAAATCTTTCAGAATATGGAATTCTTGTGGATAAATCTCCTTATTTGAGACTGAATTATTTCTTATCAATGGCTTGTTGACTTTTTTAGTATTTTGTTTTTTACAAGACATTCCTAGGAAGGATTTTCTTCAAGCACTACTAAGGAATTTGAAAAAAAATCTTTTGATAAAGACACTTCGGCATATGTCAATTCTTTATCTTTTCAAAGTGTCTCCTTATTTTAACTACGAATTTCTCTTTCGAATAGTTCTTATCACAGAAAATGTTTCCTGTAGAATCAAATTGTTAAAAGTATTGTTTTCGATGACATGCTCTTCAAAACGGTCTCTTTTAGCGAGAGATGTATTTTTCTTCAGAATAAATCTTTTAGAACATGAAAAGTTGGCAAATCTCCTCGTTCAAGATTGAACTATCTCTTATCAGATGGTTTGCTAACTTTTTCAGTATTCTCTTTTCGAAAGGACTCTCCTAGCGAGTATTATCTTGAAGAATTCTTATTCCAACTACGGAATTTAGAGAAAAAAATCTTTGTTACTTCTACATGTATCAATTCTGTGGCCTTTTTCAATGCCTCTCCTTATTTTAACCAAGAATTCCTCTTCTCGCAAGAGTCACTTCTTGAAGAATAAAATTTTTAGAGTGTTCTCTCCGAAGTAACATAACATGTTCTTCAGAACGGTTTTTTTTCCTCGAAAGCTCTATTTTTCTTCAGAATAAATCTTTTAGATCAAGGAAAGATTGACAAATTTCCTTGTTCAAGATTGAACTATCTCTTATCAGATTGGCTCATTGGCTTTTTCAGTATTATCTTTTTGAAAGGATCCTCCTGGAGAACATCCTCTTCAAGAACTCTTACTTCTACCAAGGAATTTAAAGGGAAATGTGACACTTCTGCATGTAGGAGAATTCCTGTTCTCGCAGAAGAGTCACTTCTTATAGAATTAAACTCTTAAGAGCATTCTCTTCGAAGTCACGATCGAACATCACATGCTCTTCAGAACAGTCTCTTTTCTCAAGAGCTCTATTTTACCGAGAGACTCGTCGATCCCTCGGCTTCTCTCTGCGGATTCTTTCACAAAGTGGCTCGACTTTACCCCGTGAATCTACTTGGTGACGATCTTTCGACTTGTTCCCGCGATGACCTTGACGATGCGCTCACGGGGCGACCTGAGATGCGACGAATAGGGCTTCTCTACGAGGTTACGTGCCTCAGACTCACGATACCCCCGCGCGTGCGTGGCGGTGATGCGTGATCGCGAGTAAGTGTGCGTACGTAACCGTGAACACGAGCTCTCCATTGATAAACAAAGGGCGGTCGGTGATGAGGAAGACGCGATGGAGCCACTCGGTATATATCAGGAACGCCGATGGCGACTGGAGGAGGTTCCCGCTGGCATCGGCAGTTCACGTTGTTCCTCCACCGGTGTGAGGGGAGACCTCAGTGCCGCGGTGGTGAGGGCAACGACGGTGAGAGAGTGAGAAGAGAGGGGAAACGTATGCCAGCGGGGAGGGAGTAAACAGGGCCAAGCGTTGTATCCCTTCTACCATCGCGTCGTTGGTGATGCATCTTCCGCCGCGTCTCTTCCTGCGTCTCGTCGAAAACAAGTTGGCCACTCTCTTCGTGCGCGATAGGTCGAACTAGATACGAACGTGTCGGTTTCGCGGAGAACGCAACGCGGGGACTAGAATCGATTTTGGTGGTGGGCAAAACAGCTGAACGGGCCGCGTATACAGCTGTGCGGGACTTCGTTAATTTTGCATAACGGAGAATTCCGTAAAATTCTGATGGCGAAACGAGTTTCCAAAGTCAGAAATTAATAATGACCCTGCAGGTCACTCTTGCAGAGTACGGAGAGCAATAAAATTTTATAATTCTGCGCCAAAAGCAGCAGATTAAATTCTACATCAGAATTTAATAATAAATTTGCTCCGTAAATTTTATAATTAAAAATATAATTTAATAAAGGCAAATATTCTATGAATTTTTTCTTTAATGCCTGTATTCTTTGCTTGAGAGAGAATAAAAAAATTACTTAATTTTTTTCTAATTTCAAGTCATTATAATTGTAATAATTTTGTAACACGTATAGTATAAGAAACTAATAATAAAATTTCGATATACCATTTATTTTTCATTATTGATTTAAATTACGATTTGAATGTCTATAATTTTACCTTTAATTCCATTCAAATTTTAATGAATATATTTTTCTAATGTATTATTGAATTTTATAATGAAGAATTCGTAATCACACATTAAAAAATTTAAATTTATAAAGAGTTTCCTTTTTTCTTATACTTTATTTCAAATTAAAAGAAGAATAAAATATTTTTCTTGTAATTTCAGTCATAATAATTAGGTATAAAAATGTTACTATAATAATAAACTGATTATAAAATCATTTCTACCACTTGCTCTCAATAATTTACTATTTATTCTATTAAATTTTAACTAATATCTCTAATATATTATGTCATTCTAACTGGAGCTTTCGATTTCCTGAAAGAAATTGAAATATTTTCAAGTAATCGCAAGTAATCTCCAATAAGCTCGATTGACTTCGGCTAACTTTGCTAGACATTTAAACAAAGTTCTCGTTTTCAGTAACAGATTGAAGCTACACTTTCACGAAGCCAGCTCGAGCGGTGCAGCTGTGCGCTCTGTTGTTTTATTCTACTAACTCTAAATTTATCAGAGAAGAAAGAAAGAGAGAGAGAGAGAGAGAGAGAGAGAGAGAGAGAGACAGAGTGGGAGGAGGAAGTGAGTGTTGAGAAGGGAAAGAAAGACAGACAGGATAACTTGGAGAAAGGGAAGGAAATATCCCCACCATGTCTGTCGCCTTTTACTCCCCTCAGGATCAAATCCGTTCGTCTTTCTTCCTTTTCTTTCCTACTCTCTCCCGCTCCTTAACGCTGCACGGCGTGCACAGAGATGACGTTGCAGCTGCACAATTTCCAAATTATGTACATATGCATCTGCCCCGACTGCATTGTGTGGGACCGAAATGCTCTTTTCCCGAAGTGATGAATGGAAAATCCGATTTTATTTATTCGGAAATTGGGGAGGGGTGTTCGTTCACCGTTTTGCGTCGAAATGGATTTCCTCGGAGCGTGCAAAATTGGTTTTGTTTCGAGAACGATTGAAATGGAAAAGCGCACTGTATCGAAGATTATTCAGTTTTTTTTATTATTTTTTTTTCGTCGGAGGAGAGCGCAGCTTTATATTTTTTGTTCCACTTAGCCCGGTGTTTATAAAGGAAAAAATAATAACATAAGTTCGCGTAGTAAGATATAAAACATACGTGGAAGAATTTAATTCGTTAGCTATTTAGATATCATTTATTTTTAATGAAAACGATTGTAAATAAAAAAATAAAACTGAAATTTCATCTTAATCTTGTCATCGCTATGAAGTAAATTAATATTTATAGTTTCGGTGAACTTTAATCATACATCTTTAACGGATGTGGATATGTATTGTCTTATCAATATAGTTTGTCACAAGTATTTTTTTTGTGAAATGAAATTAGTTTATATATTGCCGTACTTCTTTCTATTTTTTTTGTATTATATATTTTATTTGTACAAAATTTAAACAATAGATGCATGTATTTTTCTAATGTAATATTTCTATAATAATTTTTCTAGAGTTTCATTGTTTCCATTCATTAAATTATCAGAAATCTATTTCATTGTATAACAAGATTAATTGTTGCTTTAACAAGTTCAAGTTTAACTTCGTGCCTTTTTATTTAAGGTGCACAAAGAAGAAGCATCCATCCCTTAATCTCCTTCGTGGAGGATCTGTAGCTATCGCAGTCGAATGATTGTTTCTGGGAAACCAGGCACAATCCGCTGGCGGAAAAACGAAAAAAAGAATAGATGGTCTCGTACAAAGCAATTTCTTTCTCCCTCCCTGTTCCCTCGCCCCCCTCCCTCCCTCTCTCGGTCTCGCGTTTTTTTTATCCTCTTTTATGTGTCCGTCGGTTTCAGGCTCCGCAGGATGATATTTTACAAGCCTTAATTTGGGCCACAGCTGCCAGCGGTACCTATCTTTTTCCATTGCCTATGTTTCAGCGTGCTTGAAAATGTCATAGAGAGTACGAGATTCACGCGAATAGTTTAGAGACGACAGACTAGATGGGGCGTGGATAGGTATTGTAAACAAATATAACGCAAACAAAAAGTTACATAAACAAATGTTCTTTTGTAAATATAAAAAATAACTTCTAGTATAGATGGTAAAAAATATAGTTTCAACAAGAATCTCTTGCGAAAAAAGACACAAGAAAATAATGTTTTCATATAAAAGGTCAATAAGAGAAAATATTTTGAGATAAATATATAATTGAATAAATTTTTAAAAAATTTGTAGCATAATTAAGTTATAGTTTCAGAAATTATCAGGTTTTCTATTAAAAAATTTGAATGAAACGAAATTAAAGGAATTTTTTTAGATATAAAATTATTATAATGTAGCATTTTTCTAGATATAAAATATTAATGTAGTATGAAGTAACTGATTTACTTTTAGAAAGTATAGAGCTTTCAGAAGGAATATATTCAATTTAAGAATTAAGTGAAATGTTTGCTGTTGCTCAAACTATATTAACAATTTAATCACGCTTTCACATTCATTGATGACTAATGATTCGTTAATAATTAATCCCCATCAGGGGATTCACAGCGATTTATATACAATATATATAGACTAGCTAAAGAGAAACAGAACACGAGATTAATTGCTTGGAGATCGTAACGGGTGCGAAGGTTCAATAGAAATAGGAAGATCATTACGTTGACCTCGCGCTCGATATCGACTGCTTCAATCCAGTTACAAGAAATACTTTGTATATAAATTGCACTTTATTTTAAATCACCTAGCGCTTTGCCTCTAAATTGTCGGTTTAAAAAAACATTTCATCAATATTTGAAAGATCGCAAGGTCTACTTCGTAAAGTTAGATTAAATTTATTTATTATAATTAAACGGCAATTCAGTTTTTAAGCTTTAGTTGTTTTAGAAATAATTATGAAATTTACAGAAACTTAATATTAATTCGCGATGCAGCGGCGCATGTTATTTTTGAATGAGATTTACTCTAAATAAATTATTTTATTTTATATTTAGTAAAATACTAGCGCGTGTAGGTACACTCCAAGCCAAAAGTTTGGAGAAACACTTTTTAAAAATTGATATTTTTTTGAATTCCCAATAAACACCAATTATTAACAGTAATGTAATATTAATATTAATTTTACATTTAACAATATAAATATAATATGACACATATGTGGCATAAATTACGTTTTAAGTGTTAAAAACGTTAATGTTATATTACTTTTAGCTGGTATTTATTGGGTATTTATACAAATATTCAAATTTGAACAACACTTGAATTTTTGGAGTTATATTCAAATATATTCTGAATTCATCACAACGTGTTTTTTAACAATAATATTTTAGATTCAATAACAGTTATTGAATGTAAGAAATTATGGCCAAAAAAATTATTGTGGATATTTAAACGAACTATTTCCAAAATATCAATTTTTTCCAAAAGTTTTTTTAAAATTTTTGTCCTGGAGTATATGTATCTATATACAAGACTCTGTTTCTTAATTCAGTGGAATGTTCTATCGTATTAATCGCTACTACAGTTATGAATCATATCAAAGATTAAGTAACTTTGAGGGATCAATAAACTGAGCTACTATTACAAATAATTTCTATCTACAAAATAAATTTCAAGGTTATGAATGACTTTTGTAACACATAATCGCGAATTACCTGTTGGACGTTGGAAATTTCTTCAAGTTCTCGAAAGCGACTAGGGTTTTCCAGAAATATGTTATATATTTTTGTACTTTCACGAATTTCAAGGTTACTTTATTGTATATAAGTAACACGTATTTGTTCTCTTCACGTCGAAAGAGGCACGTGACGTTCAGGCGACTGACTTCGCGCGACAACGACGACGAAGACGACGACGACGTATGGGCGACTTTGAGGACCCCTCTGCCTCTTGCCCTAAGACTCGCTTTCAGTTCATCTTCGTCTTTCGTTTCCCTACCGAGAGAGCGGTATCTTGCTTCCTCCCTTCTCCGAGAAAGGGTCCCCCACCATTTCTCCGAGGGGGAATGAAGCCCCCTCGATGAGCAACCATGGGTAGTGATGGCACTTCAACCTATTCAGATACTGACGAACAAAACTCGAAATATCTCTTATTTCTAAACTTCGACTAAACTTTTAATTCGGACTGACGTAATTTATTTTGTATGCTACATTCGTTTTACTTTATTTTATTTTAGTCAATCAAAATTTTATTAATTTATTTTATTTAATGTATTTTCTATTTATTATATTTATTTTATTTCATTAATTCCTGATATATAATATATACATCTAACTTATTTTTTTTTACTTTTTAAGGTAAATAAACATGTAACTTTAAATACGCAAAGAGTAATTTTTAATGATAGATTAATTAAAATAGCTATTGATATAAGATTAGATTCATCTACATATGTGTTATATTTATCTCTTCTCGCGTATTTAGTTGCATTTTACTTTTTTTTGCACACGTATTAATAAAATTAAATTTATTACATGTTTTTTTCTTAAATTTTTTATGTACGAATAAATTGCATATATTAACGATTATTTGATATCTATACACGCTTGTTTCCTTGATCCTCCTTTACTATCATTGCTTATCGCAAATTAAGATCTATATGTGTATGTGTATGTGTATATAGATACATATATATATATATTTCTATTCTTAATTCTTTTTATTCT
Organism: Cyphomyrmex costatus; assembly: GCF_001594065.2. Taxonomy (NCBI): domain Eukaryota; kingdom Metazoa; phylum Arthropoda; class Insecta; order Hymenoptera; family Formicidae; genus Cyphomyrmex; species Cyphomyrmex costatus. The sequence goes on along the minus strand of NW_017275610.1, from coordinate 167,490 downwards.
CAAATTTTTAATGTTAGTCATTAATATTGAATTTTTATGAAAGTCAAGATATCAAAATTCGTAAGCATTTCATCAAATAAACAAAATTTCGCAGAAAATTTAAAGCGATGTTACACCCCAACTGATCGGGCGATGAAAAACTGGAATAATGTGGATTTTTATAGGGTTTCGATGTCATCACTAGCCATTGGGGGATTTCCGACACGGAAGGGCCGTATCGATTATTTCTCGCGCCTCGCTATGTTAGCTACGCTGAATACTGCGTGAGTTTATGCGCACGGCTGACGCACGCATGTAGATTTCGAATTAATCACAGGAAACGATGCATTTTGCTTCTTAATTGACGGTTGCAGAGAACGCAGATAATATCAATTCATGGAAAAAGGGGGATAAAAATTCGATAAAAGTTCGAAAAATTAAAATAAAAGCAAAACGAGCTATAAATTTTCTAGATATATTACGGTAAAGAACGAGATAAAAATTTGATAAAAATTCGAAATATTTATAAGACGGAGGAAGATAAATTTAAATTATTTTCGGATCTACGATCAACGTTTTACCGCTGAGCTTGCATGAGTCAGACTTCCGTTATCAATCATATTGAAATTTGCTTTTAACCCTCTATCTGCAATCTGGGTCACTTTTGGCATAAGCGAAATTTCACTTTTAAAATTTTTTCTTCAATTTTTATTAAATAAGATTTTAATATTTGAGTCAAAAAATCTATTAATTCTAATATAATAGAGAGTTAAAAATCCTGTGTATTTTTCCATATTTCTTTGAATGCCTAAAATATATAAAAAAAATTTGGATCAAAAAATTTAGATTGCAGACAAAGGGGGCAAAAATATAATTTCAGACAAAATTAATAATACCTATGCATTATTTACGGATTAACATTGCTAATGTCACATGAGAATAAACACAAAATATTATAAAGTGAGATTATTATGATTATTATAAACTGTAAATAGAATGTGTGTATATAATTACTAATTAGTAATAACACTTATATTAATAAGAATAACGTAAAAGCATGTTCTGTACTTTCTGATTGCGAGTGCAATGCTTTTTAATTCCTACGATAAAATTCAATAATTTATATTCACGACGTTAATTGAAATATTTAGCGGTATTAATAAATAATTCTCTATGCGTAATAAGCAGGCAAAGGACACTCGTTTCAGTAACCACAGATTTATTGCGAATATTATTATACGCAATAAAGTGTATTATTTCCTCGTTACAGGCAAGCGCATTGCTTTTATGAAAAAGTTTAAATTATTAATTCTCTGATAGAGAATAAAATTCCCTCACACATTGTATTGTGCTTAATGGATGTATGTAGTTCTACAATTTAATATAAACAAATATAATAAAAAACATAAATTGGCGTTCGCACGCGAGTGTAACAGAATGACCCGTAAATAAAATATACAAAATATAACGAGGAGAAATATTGATGGAACAAAACGTAATAATCGTGGATTTAATAAGCAAGTTCTTACCTACGCAATCGGGTAATTCGGTAGCGGTCTCGTTCCACTTGCCATTCCTACACTCGAGCGTCCTTTTTCTTTCCCTGCTATCTGGAAACACGCTGCCCGACTTGCACAGAAATGTCCGTGAAGTCAATGTACCGTTCGACACGTAACTTCCGTTCGGCGCCAAGACTTCCGGACAGCCGAGCACTGCAAAACATAAGTTCATTTCCACCTTGCTTTTCTAGTTAACACCTTGCTCCACTTTAAAGGGCGATATCGTGTCGTTTTTCAGAGTTTCCAGCATTTCCTTAGGTTTTTCAAGTAATTTCCGAACATTTGAACGGCAAACACTAGCGAGTTATTAAAAGTTTTAATCACTGAAATAGTTAATAAAGTAGCTAATGGCATTTCGAGAAACTTTTAAACTGGTAAAAAGACTTGAAAAGTGGTCTCAGTTGCGAAAATTTTGTATTTAAAATTGAATTTTATATTCATTCGATAATATCTTTGATCTTTTCAAATGTTTACATTCGAGAGAGCAAGAAATAAAGAGATTTATTAATGTTCGCATACAGAAAGAAATAAGATTATAAATTCTGCCTTTTTCTAAAAGGCAAATATTTTTATAACAGTCCGTTATTATGCAAAGAAGCTTTTTGTAATGTAAGTTTAATATTACCGAAAATACTGAAGTATTGATTACGACGTTATTAGAAAAATAATATACAATTTGTTTTTAGAAAGATTAAAAATGCTGATAGGACAGGCATACTTCGTTATAAGCTCTAGAACTTATCTAATAATTGCTGAAACCATTAATTAATCAGAATGTTAATTTAGCCCGGATAACATGGTCGACTTAATTTTGCTTAGATCTGATAAAATACGCACGTACACAGTAAAAAACGTTTTATATTTGCATTAAAACAGGTCCTTATTAAAATTGTGTTGAATTTTTAACATGTCCGAGTGTGAATTTAATACTATGTGTTAAGATAATTACATAATGTGACTGTGTTATTTAAACATTTTGTGTTAAATGATATCCAACATTTTTTAATGTTAAAATAACACTCACAAAATAACATTCACAAAATAGTGAACGAATAAAACATTAAAATAATATATTTTTAAATGTTAATTTTTTAAGATAAATGAATAAAATATGTTGATTTAACATATTATAAATATTAATTTTATTGAGAAAGTATGATTTCACGATTTGCTTAATACAAATAGTGGTTAATTTTTTATATAATATTTATGTTACTTCCTAATATATTCATCTTATATTAAAAATGTATTATAAATATCTGTCTAAAAAAATAATTAGAATTGGAAATTTATACTACTTTTTTTATAAAAATGAATGTTAGATAATAAAACATTTTAGTAAGATCAATATTTATATTTAATAATGTAATTTTATAGTTTAACTAAAATTTTTCCATTTTATTGTAATTATTTTTTTAAAATGTGACTTCTTTTCATTAAAATAATTTTTTATTCAAGTTCTAAATCGCCGTTTTTTTTTTCTTTTAAATACAATATAGAAAAATATATAATTTTATCTTAATTTTTCATCTTGTTAAAATGCACGTGTAATACTATTATGTCTTAAATTACTATTGTATCTTAAATTAACACAAAAATTTGGATGGACATTTAATACAAGTTTTCTAACTATGCACCTTTACTGAGATTATTCCCGAGTTAACCATTTCGTAACAATGCGCGTGTTCATGACACTTTTCCCCCATGTTTTCCGAGCTCAAAGTTATTTTTTTTACCTTGATACTGCAGTAAAAAGCCTCGAGCGTTGTAAAACCTCTTTGAAGCAACGAAGTCGAGGGTCACTACGTTCGAATACGAGACAACTCGCACACCTGCAGCGGTGCCACAGAACTCGAAGAGAGTGCTGCCGCGATCCCGCACTCTCACGATGTCCATGCATTTTCCATCAGCATCTGGACCTGCAATTTATTCGTGAATTCTACCTCTAGTTTGTTTACGAAACGCGTGAAATTAGACGCACTGGGACGTTTATTTTTTCGACGAGGCGATCGACGTGATTCCGTAATCCGATCGGTGTCATATGCAGCGCATGTGCGATGCACTGTTTGTATGTAGTGAACTAGTTATGTGTTAGCAAATCGTTATTCATTTCGCGGCTTCATAAGAGTTAGAGTGGATCGTTGAAATTTGCGTTTTAAATAATGATCGTAAATTTTTCGATAAAATATACTATGTCGTTTCGAATGTTGCCAAACGTCGTATACATGTTTTAAGATTTTATTTAAGTTCTCGAATCCCTCTCTATTTAAAAATTACGAGTTATTTTCATCGTGGTGAGAAAGAACTGACGCGTCAGATTCGTTTCCTACAAATGAAACTAAATCTGTTTTTGGTCTCAATGCGAGCAATACAATTTTTATCAATTTAACTTGTTGAGTTTTGGAGTTGAAAAGTTAAAACGCGAACTTACCACGGATATTCAAGTCATGAAATGTCAGAACTATCCTCTGACCATTAAACGTTCTGAAGGTCCATCCGCATGTTTCTCCAATGTAGTATAGAGGGTAACCCGGAGTGTTAAGGTAACCACCTTCTTCGCTGATCACTTTCACCTGCTGGTTGCAGTATCGTTTAACTGCAGCTTCTACAATCAATGAAACATTATCCTTCATATGATATAGCGATACAACAGTTCACTCATGGACGTAGTCAGGATTTTGTCTAGAAAGGAGGTCAAATTAGAATTGAGATTTTTTTTAATCTGGGGGAAGGAGGATAGTCGAGTAATATGGACTGTTGGATTTATTCTGTTTTATATTTTTAATTAACTACTGGTAGGTAAATTGCAAAATCATACATTTTAATTTACTAATTTGCTTTATTTTTTTTTAAATTGTAAACTGTTTCTTTGAATTGGCAGAACTTAAATTTATAACACTAGCCGTTTTGGATTCTCAAAAAATCTTTCTATTTACTTTCAATTGTTTCTTCTTTCTTAAAATTAATTTTTTGTGAATGCTTATTAAGCATAATTCGTTAAGATGATTTAATTATTTTTATTCTTCTTTAAGATTTGAGGGAGTCATGATTCTCTTTGGCTACGCTCATAAATTCACTTATCCATATAGCGTAAAAGCTTACAATAACATTTGCAATGTTATTACAATATTGCTGAAACATTACAATGTTGCTACAATTTATTGGAATGATATATGCTGTATTGGTTATATGATATATAGGGATATGATATATACATTCAGAGAGACGCTATTAGCGTTATTTGTGCCATTTTATCTTTATTGTTCATTAATTGTAGTAAAACAAGGGTAGAATGACACTAACAGCGCTAATAGCGTTTGCCTAAATTCACTCATAATGCAATTTTGTTTCAACGAAATTGCGTTTCAGTGTGTTAGGAAGAATATTTTGAAAATAGAAATTTATAGATGTATTTTCCGTAAAATAAAATAATATTTCATGCGTGTTTTTGCAAAATTAGTAAAAAATTGTAAATTACAATTTAATAGTATACACATATGCGTATATATGCAGTCATAAATAAGGCATCGTCGATTTATTGCATTTTCTTGGAAAGGGTGATAATAAAATTCAAAGGAAAATTTACAAAATATTATAAAAATAAACATTATTTGAAAAAATTGTTTAGCAATTTATTTTTTGTTAGAACGTTTACGTCGATTTGCGCGGGGATACTTTATATTTTAGACTATTTCAAAGCAATAGACATATATTGATGTTAAATTTGAATTTAAATTTTGATGTGACACGTGCATTTGATAAATCGTATTAATGCTACTCTCATATGTCTGCCTTTTAATTAAATTTTTCTTATTGTTAGGAATAAATTGTACTGACAGAGACACAATTCTATCGTTGTGAAAAGAATTATTTTTGAGGGGATGGGAGGATTTAGTTGCCATAAGGCTGCCATTAATATCTGCATTTGTTGCGGTCTATTTGTCGCAATGTGATATGATTGCATGCACGAATCTTTTATAGCGCGTATTGCGAACTGGGAGACGAGGGTGTCCTTGCCCCAGTTTCGAGGACAGGGGTGCCATTTCTGGATGGAGGGAGGGTTTAGATACGCTGGTGGCGGTAATAAGGGCGATGGAGGGGAATTTTGGTCCTCCGTCCTCCCTTCTATCCCTCTACTATCCCTCAGTATGCACCGTTCCCAATATTCCACCAAGTGTGACGGCCTTCGCAAGGAATGTTTTGTCCTGCTGAATAGCGAACGGTTTTCATTCGATCTATCGATTCAATCGAGCGCTTGTCTAATGAAATGCTTTGCATTCAATCGAGATATTGAATGTTACGAATAATTTCGGATACTGATGTTTCATTAAGAGATAATTTGGTTTGATAAATTTTAGTTGTGACAATTTATTTGATATGAATTAGAAAATTTGAGAATTCGCTAAAAACTTTGAAAAATGAGATTCCTTGAAATTCTTGACTTGATGATTAATACAATATTATTAAAAATATGCATATGTCTATAGAAACTAATTTAATACAATGTTAAATAATTTTGTGAATTATTATATGTTATGTAGTAAATAAATAATAACTTTATTATTATGTTACTATAATAAAATATTCTATTAGTTTAATATGCAATATTAACATGTATAATAGAAAAATATTTATGATATTTATGACTAAAATTATATAAGTTATTATTATCATAAAAATGATTGTTCTAAAAATGTAAATTATAAAAATTGCAACCATTTTATAGTGATAATAACTAACTGTAATTATTTTTGGATCGACTATATACGATATATGTTGACAGAACTATTAATTACAGTAATGTGCAATTATGACCACAAAGATATAAAAAATATCCATAATATCCAATTGGATATTATACGTATTGTCCAAACTGTTATCGGTATCATACTGAAATGTCCTATTTTGCTTATCAAAATATTTGATTATAATAACCAGAAATTGATTTCCGTTTACTCTGTTTACTTTGAAATTGAGCTCTGTTTACTCCCACTAAAATTTGCTTAATTATAACATATTTTATTAATTCAATTGCGACGGTCGTTTTCGTACATCGTAAGTTTTGTGACATAATGTAGGCCCACATGATTTCTCGTTTCTATGCCATAAGGCTCATTCATTTCGAGAAATGGAAACCTCTATAACGAAGAATTAAATCCCCAGGAAACGTCACGCTTCCCTCGCAAGGGAGCTCCACAGTAGGTACGTGTGGTTCCATAGAATGACGAGATTACATGACCTTTCCGCGCGACATCGCTGCGCGTTGCGCTCGAGCGCGATGCATTGTGCGCTATCGGACACACTGTTTCTTGTTGCCGGGAGAATTTCAGCGCATATGCCAGCAATCCCACGGTCAATAAGGATCGATGCATCGCCGACAGCTGGCGGACAACAACCAACGGCGAGATAGAAATCTGAAGCCGATTTCGTCGGACACGCGCTACGTCACGTGCCGTGCATTTCTCCGCCCCCGCGTGACCTGTGTGCCCGGGGCGTTTGCTTTATCGAGCTCGTCGATCATCGATTGCGCACGCCCGGATGTCGATCGCGAACATAGCGGAGAAATAGACCTGGGCATTCCGCCGATAAATAAAGCCAGATTCGTAATACCGTAAATATTTCGTATCATGAGCCGGATATCGTTGGTTTCATATGGAAATCGTCGAAGCTGTTATCGTTTGGAATTCGCAACAATTAACAGAGAATTAAAATTAATGTCGAGAAAAATTACACAAAAATTCAAGGAAGATTTCAGGCAGTTGAGAGATTATTGAAAGTATTATGCTTGTATACGAGAATTGGTGTGCACGCGGAAAGAATATGATTTTGCTGAAGTATCTAAAAATTTAACTAGATACAGATCTGAAATAATTTGGATCATCAAAATGATTATGTGGGATGTCTAAATTGCTTGCTAGAATGATAAAATTTTTTAAATTATTATTAACGTTTAATAACGCGTATTTCTTTAGCAATAATTCTTTAGCTCTAATTATTGTTATGAAAATTTGAAGAATTATTGTTTAAAGAACAAATTGTTATGGTCACTGGAGTTAGTAATCCCAAAAATGTCGATTTTTTAAAAGTTTCCGAACTCTGGAGTATCATGATAATACTGAAAAAATTATGACATTCTAAATAACTAGTTTTAATCTAATATAATTATTTAGTTGTTTGATGGTCCATGATTGTTTTTAGATTTGTATCTTGCTAGATTTTTCTATACTCCAGTCAAATTATTATTTTCATATATTATAATAATAAAGTCTTTTAATTCAGAGATTTTGACTTTTTTTACTAAGCTCGAGCAATAATTAATCGGGTTTTATTATAAAATATTTAATATTATAAAATGTATGACATATAATTATTGAGAATATACTCACCTGGTATACACGCGTATTTTAATAAAATTCCACCTGGAACCCAAGAATGTGCTCGTGGATGTTCGATAGTCACGTTGTAACGACAGTGTTTCTGACCAGAGCATCTGCATTATAAAAGCGCGTATTAAAAATCGATGAATAACGTAGATTGATTTGTAAAAAAAGATATTGAAGTAATTATAGACGAACGTTAATCTTTTCGCAATGTATTTCTTTAGTATCTTTTATACTATAAATTGCGCTAAAAATGCATCTGATATACTCGTACAAATTCCCTGTATTTTCGCGTAATAAATTGCAATTTATGCAAGGTTTCACTTTCGGATACTATCGATTGTCCACAGCCTCCAATTAAATAAACAGCGCCGGTCATTAGGGGCTGTGAACGCGCTGACAAAAGCAGCCCCCGGGCTTCTTCTGGAGGGATGGAATTTAGGGGTGGGACCGGGATTGTTGCTGCGCGATCTTTGTTGCTCGCGTTTGAAAGCAGGAGTGAATAATGGACGAGGGTGGATTTTCACCCCTTTTAAGAGGCCTCGATGCTTCACCCTGCTACGTTGACCTCCTCTTGTCGATTTTATCGGTCCCTGAACGGAAATAAAAGGGAAATAACGTTTCACCCACGCTTGCTCTTGCGAGGAATCTCTTTGAATTTTTTATACTTGCCAGCCGCGACGGATTCTCAAATTGAAACTTGTGGTTATGTACTCGATCGTATCTCTTCGTTAGTCAAAGATAAGTCATCCTGTTTGGCGACAACATTTTATATAAAGGTTATATATTACTAAGAGAAAATCGCAATACTGTGAGAAATAAAGAAAATGCAGAATAAATGCAAAGACAGAATAAACAGAGCAAAAATTAATTTTGCTCTGAAAATAATAAAAAAATATGAATACATAAATTTATCATAATTTTAATTTTGAGGTAGACATGTTCTTTGTATTAAAAAAATACGCAATCACATCTATCCTTTCTTTAGCATATTAAATTATAATTTTATTACTCATTACCTTTTTGTTTTTAATTTAGTAATAATTCAAACAACTTTTATATTCTATTATGTGCGAGTGAGAGAGAGAGAGAGAGAGAGAGAGAGAGAGAGAGAGAGTGAGGTAAAATTCTGGGGTTTTTAAGTGTAAATGAAATATTCCATTTTTCCGTAAAAAGCTCGGTGCAATTTCAGTAATGCAAAATTTGCATCCCTCGCATTGCCAACCCCTATTTGCGGAATTCCCGGAGCGTGATGCTGTGTAAACGTAGGGAGAAACCATTTAACGGAGATCGTTTCTCCTTCGGTGATCATTTGACGTACGTTTTAAGGGAAAAGAGAGAGAGTGGGCAATTATTGCTTCAGGAATGCTTTTACCCTTGCACATCAAACGTCGAGATTTTACTCTCGACTCTCGACGAGTCTCGAGTGGCGGCGGATAAAAATGGCGGGTGTATCGGAGTGCTTCCCAATCGAGTGGCTTAACTAAATTTCGTAATAATGACTTTCAGAAGTTTCAGAGATTATATTTCTAAAACATTGCAATTTGTTAACTATTTTATCTGTCTTTCTGGATTAGTTATATTTTAATTGTCATTATTAATTATCTTAGTTATATCTATTTCGAGTTTAGCAAATTTTTCCTCCTATGAAAATATTTAATTTGTTAACATTTAATGTACTACTTATTAATTATAATATATATTCGTTAAAATTTTAACATTATATATATTATTTATTCTTAAATATTTATTCTAGTCATTATAATCGTATTGTATTCATTATAGAAAATTTTGTTTTTATACACAAGAACTTTCAGACAACAAAGAGAATTCCAGGAGGATTTAATCGCTTGTTCTAGTTTTACTTTGTTGAACCGTATCACAGTTACAGCTTTACCAAGAGTCTATTACAATGTTTGTAGTTGGTAGTAAACGTTCGCAATAAGTCATTCTTGAGCTGCGGTCTACCTCAGACTTCGTTCGTAACTAAACACTATCTTGTACCATCGAACACTTGTGTCAGGAGCAGAAAAGTCGATATTGTCGACATTGGTTATGGAAATTCTATCTGGCTGACAGATCGTCAATAAAATTATTTTTAAGTTGAAATTGGAGAATCTAATGCAATGTTGATATAAATCACTTTTTAAAGATCCAAGAAAACTGCGAATTCAAATATGATCCGATTTTTATATGAGCTTACATGAGTTTATAATACTTTATAGATATTTCTACTTTCTAAGATTAATTGTTTAAAATTTAGAAAAAATGTTATATTAATGCACAAAACGTTTTAATTTACCGTTATACCATATTTGGAAGAACAAAGTGAATCTACCTTTTATTCAAGGATAATCTGATATCGACAACGTCCGGCTCGATGTCCTCGTCGTCGAAAATGTAGTTTCCTTTGAGCTCTTGCATATTCATCCGTTTCCGCGTACTATCTTTGTTCCTCCACATTTTGAGATCTTCTTTCAAACTTTTCGATTCTTTCTGACAGAATTCCGTGTGATTCGCGTGGTATTCCGCCTCCAGAATAAAGATGAATGCTTTCAACGATCTGCAAACGCGATATTAAACTGATGTAACTCTGCATATAACTAAATAAATTAATAATAAATCAGAAGAAAATTTATTTAACAAAAATTTAATCGATTAAAAATTTTTTTTCCGTTATTGCGCTCAAAGCTTTTTCTTTTCGCTCAAATTAAAACGCGCACACCTGAATATTTTATACGATGTCACTAAACGTTAAATTAAAAGCTGAAATTAAATAATTATAGTTTTAGTTTTTGTGGATTGGTTTTGAAAATTTTGATATGCATTAATATTAAAAATTGCATTTATTAATAAGTTTGTAGTAGAAAGTAAATATAAGGAAAGAACAATTTTGTACTGAAATAACTAAAAATTTAGCTAGATAGACATCTAAAAACAATTTTGTTTGACTTTCAAAATAATTATGTAGAGCAAGATGAGAAGAAATCTAATTTTAGTATACGTACACTGCTGAAGCAAATACAAATATGATAAGCAATAATAAAAAAATTTTAACGTTCTGGTAAACAGCTACTTCTTGAGCTACTTCAGTGAAATTTTGCTGAAATATTTCAGTAAAACTGTCCTTTTTGTATATATTTACTTTTTTCTTTTAAGTTTCTTTTGGATAAGCAATCTTTAGTGTCATTTTTCTAGTATTGCCAGAGAAGGATTATATAATATTATTTATTCATTTTAATAGGAGTATAAAATTATTATACAACACTATTAATTAATTTCTCTTGCCAAAAATTTTATTTATATTGTTTTATACGTAAACACAGAGCCTTATTATTATATTAATTTTACATATTAATTAATACAATAGAAAATGCAATAAGTAAGTACAAAGATGTAATATATAGAATTTAAAATTATTTATGGAATTTATGAATATTAACTTATAGAATTTTAATATTACTTAACATAAATTATAATTATAATTTATCAAAATATAAATTTATTAATATTATTAGATAAACATTTATGAACCACATTATGAATATGAATATAAATGGCATATGTAATAAATAGTATGATGTAAGCGCTCCGCAAATTCTTATTTAATCGTCTTATGACAAAATATCTTCTTAATAAATCAGAAATACGAATACATTTTAAGAAATTTTTATCAAAATGCGATAAAAACGCTAACCAACCTGCATGTCAATCGGAGCAGACCGTGAGAGCATCTCTGTTCCTGGACCACTTCCATATATCCTCCGGAGAGTTTCACAGCCTTCAGAATCCTGCCAAAGGGTGCTTGAGTGGTAGCAATGATCCTGGGCGAGAAACTGGCCGCGATCGTCATAAGCAGCAGCATCATGAGACTCGTCAGGGTCGTCGCTGCCAGCCAAGCCATGATGATGGTTGATCATCACAATGACCTGGAAATCTCTTTGCGAGCCTCGTCTCTGGAAAGGGCTCCTAAAATTAGCCCTCGAGCACCACCGCGTTCTGATAAGTCACGAAATCACTCTCTTCAGAAGGTAGACGTGCACTTTCTTTTCGCCTCTTCAGATTCTCCCACGACCACTCGAATCGAAGCTCTGCTGTCCAGAGGTCAATGACCTTTTGGCCCTTCAGACCAATATTACCCTCTTGTGCCCCAAATAACCGCGAATGGGGTTTAAGGGGGAATACGAATACCTTTCATGTAGCTGTGAATATTTTCGATATTTATATCTGAAAAAATAAAGTGTGTTTTTTATATCACTTTTGACTTTAAAATTCAATTTTCTTGCAGATGAAAGATAATTGCACTCTTTACAAAGATAATTGAAATTCATTTGTTTAATTAAGCGCGAAAATAATTTAATCGCGATTATATTCCTAGAATTGTCTTGTGAAAACTCGTCTAAATGCAAAATGACTCTGATTGTTTGAAAGATAAAATATGTACCGAAAAGGGGGAGAAAGTGCATTCGTCGACGTTATTAGAGCTAGATTACTTTGCGTTGAAGCTTTTCGTTGAATAAATGTGTTAAACTTTTGAGGTAGACCGAGGTCAAGAACTGAAGCTGGATGAATAGAACTAAAAAGAAAAACAAACCGAGGAAAATTGCGACAGTAAGATATATAAAAAGAAAAGAGGACTTTTGGCTCTATGCCTGCACAAGCACGAAAAAAATATTAAGTATGCTTTGCAATGTAATAGGTTGCTATATCTTGTAGGTTATATTTATTTCACATAGCAGTTACGAAAAAATATAAAGAATTTTTAAATATTAGCCGCTCGCGTCTAGTATTGTACTTTCCTTTCATGTTCCACTTTCAATCCTTGCCAGATTTATATGTATTTGTTTGAGTCTTTTTAAATATGAAATATGATATTTTTTTTTATAAATATCACGATATCAAAGATATTTTTTAAATTTTATTAAAATTAATGACTAAAATTAAAAGTGGCAATATTAATAATAATCTTTTTAAATCAAATCTTTCATATAAAAACAAATATTGCGTATATAAACACAATATTTTAAATATAAATTATTTTCATAAATATATATCAAAAAATTCTATTCAAAATACATTCAAATGTTACTCAAATCAAATACGACATGGTAATGATAAACTTTCTGAATCAGATTTTTAATACAAAAATACATAAAAATATTCTTTTTATATATAAATAAAATTTTTAATTACAAATTTTATCAAAATTCAATTGTATTAATTTTTTAACATTAATATAATCTTAATTAAACCGGTTAAAAAATGTTTAATTTTACAATTTCGCGTAAATTTCAATAACACAAATCGTAATCAAAACAATCTCGATTTTTGACAACAGCCAGAGATCGGTATCTACAAGAGTACGTTGTGCGTTTCGAGATATTCTTCTCGTTCTGTGATATTCTTTTTTTAATCTGGCAATTCTTTCGTTCGTTTCTCCTCTTATTTTTAGTCGCCGACTCCTTAACTCTTCCGCCACAATGTTTGTTGTAAAAGTGGCTCTGTCGCGATCAATTGGCCACGGCCAAGTTCCAGGCACAGCCACCGGGAAGACAACAGTGGCAACACGTTTTCCGTGGCGCCTCAAGGACGAGGATTAGAATAGTACGGATAAACGATTTCGTATTTAGGCACTCGCTGATGACGAAACGCGCTCTCAATTCGCTATGAAAGAGTTGCCAAACGTACTAGATGATTGATGATTAATCGAACACTCACAGATCTACTCGATTTCAACTTAAAGTTAATGAAGATTTAGTTACTTGTACATACAAAATAATATACGCAACTAACAATTACTTGTTTTAAGTATTTATTTATATATCTGCAAATTTATCATAAAGTCAAAATATATTCTGAATTCTCTAATAAGTTTAATACTTCAATTAAGATTATTGAATTAAAACAAATTTAATTTACTTACTATATAAAATCCATATTTTTTTGATCAATTTTATAATATTCTTTAAAAGATAAAAGAATATTTGTTTTGAATATATAATAATAAGTTGTTCTAAAATTTGTAAGTATATTTTGAGATTGTTATTAAGAAAATATATATTTATTGTTAAACATTACTTAAAAGAAAGAAAGAAAATTGAGTAATCATTTTTTTAGAAATAGAATGTTATTTTTTTGTGTATATTTATTGTGCGTGAACATTAGATGTTGATAAATTAATCTTGTTAGGTACTAAGTCAATCGATTAATTTCAATTAACATTTATTATATTCACAGCCATCATGTTCGATAAATTCTGGTCAATAGGTGTCGGGTCAGTTTGTTACTTAATTGACTGTGATTAAATGCGTTACGTGTCGGTTAATCACTTGAATTCGCGCGAATTCTAATTAGATAGAATAGGTAGTTATATCTTTAGTATTGATTTTATATATATAATATTTTTTTTCTGAACAAAATATTAAGATTAAACAATTTTTTGTAATGACCGTATATTGTCAAACAAACGAAGAAAGAATTACCGCCTATAACGGTCAAAAAAAAAATATTAACTATTTTGAAGTCAAACTTCATCAGCTATTAGTATCGAGATCTTTCAGTTTTCCTGATATTTTCATTAATAATTATGCTTTTTTTAATTCGAGAGCTTTCACTTTAATTGATTTCATTTGAAAACTTGAGAGAAAAGCATTTTAAGAAATATATATGATACAATGTCAACGAACCTTTTTCTTTTTTCAATGGCAACTCATAGCCATTAAAAAATATCAAAACATTGATTAAAAACGATTTGATAAAAGAGTGAATGATGGTATAAAAAATGATGTTCACTTTGATTTTCAAAAATTTTAAGAGTATAAGAAGGAAACACTGTTTCGTAAAATTACGCCACGTCGCGTCGCTTGAGATGTGTAATATCCTAATTAATTTTCTCGCTGAAGAGTTTTAGAAGTTCTTATAAAAGTCTTTGAGTCGAGCATGTTTTCAAAGAACAGTATACCGATATATTCTTGAAAAAAAAAAAACATTTTTAAAGCACTAAACTGATTGATACACTGCCTTACAAACGTAAGAAAGACTCTATTCTTCGAAGAAAACGATTGTTCCACTTAAAATAGAAATATTCTAATATTACTCGAATAACGCTGTTTGAATCACTTGGTTAAACAGACGACAAAAATATATTAATATCTGACACAGTTGACTCGAAAATTATAAAATCCTCAACATTGTCACGTTACACTTGTTTGATTAGGCTTAGTTTGTCCTGGCACTGCTCGGTGTATTAGATTTCGTAACTAGAAAAAGTATCCCTTTCAACACTGCACTGGACGGCACGTTTGCTGGTCTCCGTTTCAATATCCATCGAGTGCGTAAATCGCGGCGAACACCCGCTCGCCTCGGCGATTCGTTGGCGTGTGCCGTACCAAGTCAGTCTGATGATGCCTGCTACTCCACAGGCATTGATAGGCAGTCTAAGCCGTGAATTCCGCACCAGCGGCGACCAACTAGTCGGCCTGTGAGCGAGCGAGCAGCCCGGAAGCGGTCGGTCGTAGTCTCGGGGGGGAAGCTACCCTACTATACGCGTGCAGGGACTCGGGGGTCCTGCGTACCCTTGTGCCATAGATTCGTACCCTCGTGCCACGGGCGCTGGTTTTCGCGCTCTGCCCCCTCGTTCGATCCGCTCGTCCCTCTGCTTCTGATGCCACGCCGGTTCCCTTTCTTCCTCGCCGACGTTGATCCCGACAGCTGAGGTCGGCAGCTGAAGACTTTCGGGTTTTCGCGAGGATCGCGTAGAATAAAGTGTCACATAAGATCAATGAAGAATAGAAATATCGAGAAATAAATCTCTAAGCACAATGATACGATTGCATATGATATTTCATTTCTGTCGATCGTTATTTGAGGAATTTAATATTTTGTATCAATATTTGAAGTTTAACAGAAAATATTATATTGCTGCACATATACAGTTTAACGTGCAATATTCAATATAGATTACGTTGATGTATTTAATAGAGGATGAGAAGAGGTTCTGGAATTCCATTTCGTTTTATTGAAATAGCTCAGTAGATATTCATGTGACATAACTTCTTTTGTGTTTCAAGTCCGTTAGCCATAGAATAATACAAATAGTTACGTTATAGATAGAATTTTTTATACGCGAACGTAATTTACATAAAATTGAAGAGAGAAAAAAGATTATGATTATGAAAGGGGATATGAAATATCACTAGTATAACTTTACACATTTCGTGACTGAATTTAGTTCAATTATATCATATGAAAGCCACATTCACACAAGGCCTCCAAGCTAAACGGAAATTATAAAGTTAATATAGGGAAAAAATGATTTTATTGAAGTAATATTTTAAAAATTAACTAGATGCAAATCTGAAAATAATTATTTTAAGTTACTAAAATAATTGTGTAGAAAGCTCAAATATATGATGAACAATGTTACAAAAAATTTTGCAACACTGTTCTAGCAACCTGTTCGAGCCTACATATAATTATATTTAGATAATAATGCAACAGAATTATTTTCAAATTTGTCTGTATTTAACTAAAATTTTAGATACGTCAAGAAAACTTTTTTCCATGTATCAAGAAACTTTTCAAAATTACATAAAAAGTACGTATTTATAAAATTATCTGCACTCTACAAAACTGAAATGCAGATGTTACAACAACGCAGTAAACACTGTAATAACCAGTAATATATTTTTATCATATTTTTTCAAATGATAAACTAATTTGCTTAAAATTATATTTTTATATTATATTTTTAAGTTTATGTCGTATAAAGCAATGAAAGCTGAATCTAATTTAATTTAACTTACGATAGGAAGTTCCTAGCTCGATTAATTAAAGCTCCAGAGAGAATTTGATATCTTTTATAAGTCTATTGTGCTGTCAGCGGCAATTTCATGGGAACCATCTTTCAAACTCCTAAATAACCACAATCATCGAAAGAAATGATTTATTTTCCGAGAGATTAGTCATCTTCTCTATTGGTTAATGTCTTCCTTCGTCCGGTAATTCGAATTCTATTGTTCAACCCAAAGATTTTGATCATTATCGATCTATTGTGATCGACACGTGCGTGTATCTGCATCTCGGAAACTGTCTAGCTCCGTCTCGTTTCGGATATACACCAGTTGTCATAGATCCCTACTGTCCCTGAATCGAGAAAGGCACTCCAGAGTGCTTTGAAATCATTTTTCTCAGAGAGGTATAGAATCGAGGATCGTGACATGCGAGAAATTACATCTGCTGCTAGCAAACACGTGCTACGATCGTTTGCTATCCTTTAAAGAGGGGTAAAAGAAACTCAAATGTATCATAAATTATTCATAAATCATTAGTTAAATATCAATATTTTATATATTGAATATTTATTTTATAAGCGAATCATATTTCAGTGATCGTAAAGACATAAAAAAAAAATGTCCAAATAAATTAACTTATTTACATAAAAGAATTTATTTAAATTGTAAAGCGATATAATATATAAATAAAATATAATAACATAATTAAATAAACATAAAATAATTATATACAGGATTTCTAACTAACTAATAATTAATAAAAAAATTATCATATAGCGGCAGAATGGACCAAACCGAGTAGAAATGTTCTCTACCATTTTGTAATTTTTACAATAGTAACCAAATTATTAATTTATGAAAATAGCCAAAAATTTACCCAACCTGTAGCCAAATGTAAACACGTGGCGAGATAAGACACCGATTAATATCAATTAGTGCTAATCTACAGTTTACATCGCAGTCTATATGGAACCCATTATACAAATACTGTCTGTTTAATCGTAAAATTGTAACACTGCATCGGTATGGTGACCTTTATTTTTTGCGAGTGAGTAATTCTTTATTTGGACGCTTATATTTTTCGTATTATTAATGATTTCGAAAAAAAATTGATTGACTTAATTAAAATAAAACTTTATATGTATAAATGTAATTCTTTAAATTATTTTGAAAAACAACATAAATTATAGTATAAATATAATTCTACGTAGAATCTTTAGATTATAGATTATTTAAAGTGGTTTTTACAATAAATTTTCATGGCAGATTATACGACTGCATTTTTGTAGCTATTTCAATCGATGCCTAACCGCGAAATAACGTGCGAATCGATCCACCCTCGTATCGACAAACCCTTGCATGTGTTGTTGAAAATTAGATCGACATGTGCAGTCGGTTACGGCTCGTTTAATCCGCAAACTCAATGGAAGCTTAGTCAAATTGCATTTCTAATTCCCTCGTTTCTTGCTGCACGCTTGAGGAAACGTTGACACTTCCATCCGTTTCGCCCTAAAAGGATTTTATCGATCAAACGCGATTGCGTTCCATTCTTTGCACAAATTAATAATAATTTTCGCAAAAGGGACGATCAGAATTCTAAAATTATCTGTAAAATTTGTATGTAACCCTTGAAATAAAATACTGAAAATAATTTAACTTGATTAACAGTTTTATTTATGCATGATTTTAATTTAGTTTGTAATTCTATTCATCTTTAATTTAATATAAATTCATTTAGAATATATATAAAATAGTTTCAATTTACAGTTGAAACAAACTTTTTTTCGAAACGTATTTTTGTAGATATAAATCATAAAATTTGAAATTTACGACCCTCGCGCGATTTTTAACAGAATTAAGCACCACGTGCATATTCGTTTTGTAAGGGGACTGTCCCTCTTTATCGATCAGCTGAGAGTTACATACGTATTGTGTTCACGTAAACTGCAAAGAGAAAGATTTATTCGTATAAACTTCTATTCTTAGTATAGTTTCAAGAGCCAACTCGTGCGAATTCCGCTTTTATCATTTCCAATGAGAATCCATTTTTACTTCTTACAGATATTCATTTTCTAAACGATATACTTTAAAGTAGAGAAATATATTGTTGATACGAATATATTATTGTAATATGATATAAGACATTTATCACACAACTTTATTGAGAAAATGTTTTGGTTATATCAACAAGAACTAACAAAATGCATACTAATCAAAATTCTGATTATCGCAATTAAATTTTTCATTATTTGGATTAGAATGTTTGATAATGTTAATTTGTATTTTTGTAGTTTAATCTATCAAATATATTTCTAATTTTTTCTTTGTGTTCACATTTTTATACTTCATTGATTCATCATAATAACTTAAAAAATTGTATTTTTTAGTTATAGAAAAAAAACGATATAAAGAACGAAACATATAAAAATGACATACTCTTATTTCTTTAAAATTTGTTATCAAAATTGCATTTTTAAATTAATGCTAAGTACTATTTCAATAATTTAAACTTATTTTGTGAAATTTTCTTTTTTTAAGTTGTAGCAAATGAGCATTATAAATTTAAAGTCATTAACTAAATCTTTATTTAAATAACAAATATTGATTATCAAATAATTGCACAATTAAATAATGATAAGTTTTTTTTACAAAGTAACAAAAAATATGGCTAACATGATTTCGATGCAATTATATTATAATTGCTTCGCTTTACTCGTTTTATATTTTATCCTTCTCTCTTATTGCAGTCTTGACATGAAATGAAAGCGCAAAATTAACTGAAAATAAATGTTCGCTTTATCTTGCTTCTGCAAGACATCGCCACTTGTTGAAGTCGACAGGGTAATTCGGTCGAAATGACTCTTGATACAATTTTAGTGCGATCGATGGTTTACTGGTTTCGCTGTTTCATGGCGCGTGTAAAATATAGCGCAGAACGTTTCGGTTTTCGTACATTTCTTCTTTCTTACGTCAAACGCCACGTTGAAATCCCACGCCAGGCGAATGACGCAAACGAAAACAAGCTTATAGTAGCTTTTGTCTGCAAGATAAAGTAAACGCTTCGCATTCGCTAAACTTACACGTAAAAAGTTTTAATGTAAAGCAGAAACTCCTTTCATTTGCTTCCTCCTTGAGAAAATGAGAGAATATAGTACCAAAGATTTCTAGTAAATAAACTTATAAAGTTGATTTAAAATATCTATCACAAAAACTACACCGAAATAAGATATTTTGAAACAACTTGAAGTTAAAAATAAGTCAATCGCGTGATCGGAGATACTTAAAAATGAAAATTTAGAAAAAGATTGGTAACTAATAGTATTTAAAATCACGAATTGTGGTAGATTTTTTAAATCTTCAGGTAGTACTTTTTGTTACAATATATCCTAATTATTATAAAATTTATTTATTTGTTTTCTATATATTTGAATAACAATTTCAAAATTTCTGACAAATGTCGCTGCATCTTGCAAACCGTTGTTCTAATCGCTTTTTCACCTTACAGTTTTCGATAGAACTCGTCGAGAACTATACGAAACGCTACTCAGAACTATTCGGTACTCTCAAAAAATTTTCCGACGTGGGACCCCGAAAAAATTTAAAGACAAAATTTTTTGTAGTACCGAGTAGTTCTGATCGGAGTTCTGGACAGTTCTCGGCGAGTTCTGTCGAAAAGTATTAGGGCTCAAAGCGATTGGACCAGCGGTTTCCGAGATATACTCACTTTAGAAATTGTTGATCTTCTGACAAATGTCGCTGTATCTTGCAAACCGTTGTTCTAATCGCTTTTTCACCTTACAGTTTTCGATAGAACTCGTCGAGAACTATACGAAACGCTACTCAGAACTATTCGGTACTCTCAAAAAATTTTCCGACGTGGGAC
>NW_017275610.1:141653-142720 GCF_001594065.2 Cyphomyrmex costatus | reverse complement strand
ATTATTAAAAAATGATTATTAAGCGCATATGTCATTAAAAATCATAGAGAACTCTTCGTATCGTCAAAAAGAAGCAGGAATTATCATCAGAACTATTGTATCTAAAAATTAATTTTTCAAAAATTTTTAATTTTTTTTTTATTATTCGAAAATTTTTTTTACATATCAGGAACTCTAGGCAATCGCAAATTGAAGCTATTAAGCCGCTCAGAACTATTCCACCTCGAAATTCGATAAAAAGTTAGCACCCCATTTTTAAAAAATGTAAAAAAAATGTTTATTGAGCGGAACTCTTGTTATTAACTATAGGGAACTCTTCGTCTCGTCAAAAGGAAGTGGGAACTCTAATCAGAACTCCTGAGTACTATAGTTGGGGTGCTAACTTAACATACCCCCACACATCAAGAGTAAAGTGCCTCCAAACAATCAGTACTAGCCATCTTTTTGACTTTTTCCGACAGTACTGCAATAGTTCCAAAGAAATGTGCAAGTGTCGACCCGAGTACTCCTCGTTTAATATGTTTAAATAATTTTTTAGGTTTTCCGTTGGCACCGCACGTCAAGAGTAAAGTACCCCTAAACGGCCAGTACTGACCGACTTTTCGACTTTTTCCGACAGTATTACAATAGTTCCGAAGAAATATACAGGTTTCGACTCGAATACTGGCTGTTTAGAGGCATTATACTCTTGACGTGCGGTGCCAGCGGAAAAATTAAAAAATTATTTAAACGTATTAAACTAGGAGTACTCGGGTCGACACCTGCATATTTCTTCGGAACTATTGTAGTACTGTCGGAAAAAGTCGAAAAGTCGACCAGTACTGGCCGTTTAGGGGTACTTTACTCTTGACGTGCGGTGCCAGCGCGCGAATCGAAAAATTGTTTAAACATATTAAAAAGGTGGGTAGTGTCACTAAAACCGATCAGGAACTGTAGTACTCTTCGTGTACTACAAAATGGCGCAAAAATAATAATTTTTTTGAAAGTTGAGGTGCGAGCTCTTTTTTTAAAAATTTATTTAAAAATATTTAATGGCCGGTACTATTGTTATAATCGATCAGGAACTG
>NW_017275610.1:137911-141603 GCF_001594065.2 Cyphomyrmex costatus | reverse complement strand
ATCCATTTTTCAAAGAAAAATAGCAGCAAGTGAAAAATCAACTACATATTCTTGAAGGGCTTTTTTTTGCTAATTTAAATTCTACTTCAAAAACACTAAAATCAAAATCCCCCTTATATTCCATCCGCCAGATTAACGAAAACAGATTTTAGAAGACTGAATCAAAACGCCATTTTGAACTTTCAAATTTTAAATACGGATTGGTAACGAACGTCCCCAAAAACCACCTGTAACCAAATTTCAACAAAATCGAAGAATCTTAAGGGTTTCAGTAACATTTCCGTCCGCCATATTGGATCAACTATTTCGAACTTTCAATTTTTGAGAACGGATTCGTAGCGAACACCCCCTATATCACTAATACTCGTATACCTAATTTCACCCAAATCGAACAATCTTTAGGATTTACGTTAATTTTACGTTCTTAATATTAGATCCACTATTTCGAATTTTCAATTTTTGAGTACAGATTCGAAATAATCGACCCCGAAAATCCTCAAATACGAAATCACATCAAAATCAGAGAATTCCAACAGCCTCAACGAAAAGAGGCTTCAAAAAAGCGTGACACGCCAATTTAAAGATATGATGATATATCCTAATTATTATAAAATTTATTTATTTGTTTTATATATATTTGAATAACAATTTCAAAATTTCTGAAAATACGAATCTCATACAAATAAGCATTATCTTAAAAGTATTAAGAGAATAAGTTATTTAAGGATTTCTGATATATACATACGAATTACATAGAATATTTTTTGTTTTTATTAAAATTATGATACACGTTTATTATAAGTTTTATAAATATTTAATTACTATTCTTTTATTCTTTACATAAATAATTAATATTTAAAAAGGAGTATGAAAAATATTTATGGAGAAATAGATATTAGAGCGAAAAGCTGATCTTTTTGATCATTTTAACTTTCAATATAAATATCAAGAAAATTATTTAATGTACAAAATAAAATTATATATAAGTTAAAATGCATTTTGAAAGAAATGAGGTGTTAGCTTAATACTACTTTAAAGCCTAAGTCTATCTTATTTAATTTATTAAAATTTATTTAATTTATATAAAAACAAGAGAGTAATGTTATTTCGAATTATTTGTCGAAGTCACTTTAGAAGATTTACAATTTATATCTGAATTTTGGACAAAGCTTTTATTCATAATTTTATATTCAGATATCTCTGAATATATATTTTATTCAATTCATTATAAATAATAAATCCTATTTGTGAAAACTGTTTTAGACAATTTATAATTTAGAATGTGTGACAGAATTCTGTTTATAATTTTATATGTGCAGACTGATTTATGATTTTATATTTTGATACATGAATCTATATATACTTATGTATATTTTATATAGATATAATTATATTCCGATTCTTCAAATGTTTTCCGTTTACATGCAGTGTACAACTATAATTAAAATAGCATTTTGAATCTTGATATAAATTATAGATCATCATTTTAGATCTAAAATTCTAAAATACAAAAACCTTTAAACATTATTCTATTTATCCGAATTAATTTGAAACGAAAATAATCTAAAAGGGAGGAGCGAAATATTTCGTGTACATTGACTTTGTAACGAGCCAAATATTTGCATTACAAAAGCAAGCGAAGTAATAGAATAGAGAGAAGGAACGGGAGGTGTAAATTATCATCGCAATTTGTTTACGAATAATACCTTTTTTTTTTATCTATTTTTATACACGTGTTGAGTTGTTCTTGGAATGTTTCAATGGTTTTAGATTTACTCGTTTGCTATTTTCACGTTAAAAGCACGGAGTAATACGTGTATCAAGTAACCGTCAGCTGCGATAGATTGATTTAATGGTGCGAATGCAAATGTCAATGTTGTTTTTGTATTTGTACGTTTGGCGAGACTTGCACGATCAAAATGCGTTTGGGATATCAAATATCAATTATATATATATATTTTTTAGCTAGTTTGTTTTAACTTTATCTTCACAATTGTACCATACTATGCGACATTTGAATAAAACTACCGCCAGCGTTTCAAATTTACCAATCGGTAAACAATATATAGATCGTTTGCGTTGTTTGTACTTTTTGCACTCAGCATCTTCGCTTTCTTTCTTTTTCAGGAAACTTGTTTCTCAAAAGAGATGGGTTGGAGTGAAAAAGAGACGAGTCTGTTTCCCGTGGTGAACGTTTTATTCAATTATAGTAATAATAATCGTCATCATCGTAGTAATAATAATCACCATAATCATCATAATGATAAGAACAATAATAATAATGGCAGCGCGCGCTCGCACGTGCCATGCCGTGCCGTGAGCTACGCCTTCGCAATCGCCTTCTTACGTGGCTCTACGTGGTCATGTACGTGTGAGTTCAATTTACCTTACATTCCCTCTTTCTCGCAACAATGTTGTTTCCTCGAGGCGTTAATAAACCGACGAGTTACTCAATGAAACGCAATCTAACGCGCTGATTTCGATTTTTGATCCATGCGCCTTTGTGACTGTCTGTATGCTTGTATGTCACTGTGACGTTCCGCGTGTGTGTGTGTGTGTGTGTGTGTGTGTGCTTGTATACATGTGTCAGAGATATACAAGTTTCGATTGCAAAAAGAGATGATCTACGAGACGCGCATGAACGAGCTCTTGCGTATGTACAAATAGTAAATTACAATTATAATTACATTGTTTTGAGTGTCGGTTTAACGGTGGATACGCCTTTATCACGTCACACATTGTGTCCTGTAAATGTTAACAAAGCTGCAGTGCATATCTTTCGATATGTAGCTTACAATTTATTTTCATTATTCTATTCGCCGATATAAATTTTCAATTGGTCTGTAGTGTTTTTGTCAATTTTACATAAATTATTATAAAAGAGAATTATTTATCTATGCAATATTTCACAGAATTTACACGGAAAAAATGGGTCTGCTAAATGTTTAATTAAGGACATTTCTGTTTTTGCAAGTTACGCATACAGGGGTGTGTTCAGATTCCCAACCTGACGACCCAGGGTTGAGTTATCTAGAGTTTCGATTCTAACTCGGCTGATTCACTCCGAGTAACAGGTGGCTCTGAACGGTTCGGGTTGTCATTTGGGTTAAAATATGGTGGCAAGGAATAAAAAGAAAGGAAAAAGATGGATTACGAAAAAAATATCATTGTGCTTATGGCCATTAATGTGACTGAACAACTGTTCAGATCAATATTCAGTGAAACATTGGAAAATAGTGATGAAGAGGAAGAGTTGGTCGAGGCATTTTTATTGGAAGCCCATCTAAGGCTACGTGGCCCATTGAGAAAAGCTATACGAATTGAAGGTTATGTAGAAGAGACAGTCCCAAGATTTAATACAAAACAATTCCGTGAACATTATAGAATGTTGCCTAGTACGTTCGAACTGTTAGAAAATCGTCTTCATCCTATTTTGGCAGGGGACCCTATTAATAATGGTTCTTCGGAACTCTTTTTGGTATTCTCAATTTCAAACTTGCCGCTAAAATACGCCGAGTAACTCTTTAACCGATGAAAAATGATGGGTTGAAAAGTCGACTCTAGAGTTAACGCAATTACTCTAACTTAGCGATCTGAACGCAGTCTACCGAGTCAAAAAATAATTACTCAGATACTATCTGAACGGGGTCGGGTAAATATTTCTACTCTGAGTAAGGAATCTGAACACACCC